>NC_079385.1:5297802-5362802 GCF_021018895.1 Seriola aureovittata
AACGCAATAGCACATCCATTGTGTGATATTTTCCAACTGTTTGGGAGCCAGTCCTGTGCTACTGCAGCATATCAGAGTGTAGGCTAACATTAGCAGCAATGCACTGATGTATTTGGGGTAGTTTACATTTCAGCAACCTCCGCCAAACAAAATTATCCAAAATAGTTTTGTGTTCACACTGCAAAACCTTATCCTAAAGGCCTAAAGTAAACCAAACTATTTTAAAGTACAAACAATAAAGTATAAAAAGAATGAAAGTATAGGCTACACATAAGCTAATTAGTCAAATGGTTCAAATGAAATGACAGAACTACATTGGTCATTTTACATTTTTACTTGTCATACTTGTCATAATACTGGGACTATATGGCTCTACACTGCAACATGTCTGCTACACTTCAGCTGCAAGTGTTGCAGTAGTCCTGCTACAGGGGACATTAGCTTTAGCCTTAGTCTTTTTGCATGATGCCATATCAAGTGCCGTGACATCAAGCCTATATTTTAGACGCTTTCACAAGAGTCTTATTTTAAAACAAATCAGCATCAACTGGCTTTAAAAAGATCAGCTGGAGATGGTGTTTTCATCCAACTCATCAAGCTAATGTTAGCTTAAATAGCTAGCTAGCCACAGCTCATTTAATCAAGGACCCATTGTTTCAAAAATTACAAAAATTTGGAATGATGAATCTGTCACCATAATCACTGTAAACTGTGAATGTGTTGTGCGAGAACGCAAGACTTGATATGTGGAGCAACAGTAACTAAGTGCAGCAGGGATTAGCGAACAGTCAAATTATAAAAGTGTTGCTGGTGTAACAGCTAAGTGCTCCCTCTCAGGTGTCACTGCACCAGCCACGCCCTGCAGTCTGGCATCCGCAGCCTCTTCTCCCGCTGCAGGGGCGGAGCTGAACCGGCCACACCCCTCGGCGGTGCCCGCCCCAGTGCTCACAGAGACCAAGTGACGCCAGGTCCCGCGGGGAACCAGCTGGGAGGCCACGGCGCTGTGAGGCAGAGAGAAACAGAGGACAACAGGAGAGGAGAAGGATCACCCTCTTCTCCCTTCCTCTCCTTACTGTACTTCCTCTTTGGATGCCACCCAGCCAGTTCCCCGCCCTGCTCCCGGGAGAGCAGAGGACTTTACCTCCACCCCACCGATTCAAGCCACACAGCGCCATACTGTACACCCACCACCCGCCCACCGGAACAACAACAGCACGGCCACTGACTCTCACTGAGGATGTTCGTGTGGCCAGCTGTGATCGTTTGCTATTTAATGATAAACGGGCTTCGACTGCTCCAAGCTTGAGCTGTAATTAGTGGTTCAGGAGGGGCCGGTGGTATCATATTATTCACTGTCAGTCAACATCAACTTCCCTCTTGAATCTGGTCTTTCCTGCACAACGTTATTTAGCTTTTTTCCAACTTAGGTTTGACTGTTGGCAACTGGATTGTTTTATTTTCTATTATTACTGTTCATTTTAAAGGTGCTATGTGTAACTTCAAACAAACATATCATTGTCAGATTGATAATGCTACTTCGGTATTGTGACTGTAAATAAATAAGACCATAGCCAAGAAGAGTTTCTCTAGATTTAGACCGCATTTCCCAGAAGCCCATTGTTTCTTCTGGCTTCCTCCATCACCACATTCTCTGGAGTAGGCACCCTTCTCCGTACAGCAATCAAGATTTCCCTTCAAATCTGACCGAGTACCTGAGGAAAATGCAGAATAGAGGCCAACAGTCTTCTGAGCAATGACCTCACTTGTTTACACAAATTGTACTAATTTTGCAAACTGATGAGACAATGATTTATCCATGTTAAAATGCTACACATAGCACCTTTAAGATCTTTTCTATATCCTTACGAGCTTGTTTTGTCTGTTTGTTTGTGCTTTAAGAAGTGCTTTAAAAGTACCATACAACTGTTGAGATGTGAAAACATGAGTAAGCGCTTTATCTATTTTGCACAGAGAGGGTTAGATATGTTCTCAGACACAGATTAGCCGCCATCCACTTGTGTTTTTCTGACAGAGAGTAGAGATTGTAAACCTTTATAAAAAAAAAAACGTGGATGTCAGAGCATTGTACAAGTTGTTTATTGTCTGAAAGATTCTGATTTGTTTATTATTTTCTTACTTTATAAGACTTTTATAACAATCGCCCTTTAAGGGGCGCACGTACAGGTTACTATGAAGCATGCAGCAGGTTTAGGATAGGATAGGAAAAGTTAGAGATCTGTATTTACTAGTAAACTGCCTCCAGTTGAGAGTGTTTGTGATTAGAGATAGTTTGTCATTTGACTTCCCAAACTAAGGAGCCACAAGCAGCGCAATGCAGTTTCAAGGTAGCTAAAATATACAAGACATGTTAGACACCGTCTCAGAGATATTTAACCGCCTCCCACATGGGTCCTCAGAGTATTTGGCCCACGAAGCTGTTGCCTGCCGTTGCTCATTCCCCCTCTAATGAAGCCATGATCTCACCTTCTTGCATTGTCAGGCTGCACCCAGTTCAGACGTGCTCAGGGAAAACTGCAGCTGCACTGTGTGCCGGCAAACACCGGTGTCCCGGTTTAGGGGTTTCTGTCATGGTCCAGGCGTCGTGGCAACATAGTCAGTGACCCAGGACTCAAGGAGTTAGCTGTGTCGTTGTAGTGAATATTGAATATTGAGGACATGGTTTCAGAGTGAACCACCAAGGACTGGGTATTGATACTGAAAAGTGTCACCTGATCACCTGGTTGGTTCACACCATTGGCCAACTTGTAGAAAATCTGAATCAGAAAACATCAGTGGACTTGAAATCTGGGTGAGGCAACAGTTTTTTGTCTAATTTGGAGCTCTTCAAGTTTTTCTTAAAAGCAAGTTAATGTCTCATTTAAAGTGATAAACTAGATTTAATCTGACTTTTTATTTAAGATTTTTTTGTTGTTGTTCTTAATGGAACTCAGACTTTACTTGAACGTGACTTGACAGTAGCTTAAATTGTGGTAATGGCCTTTCAGACATAATTCAGAATGCAGAAGTGTACAATGCTGGGTGCTCTGTCACACATATCAGATTGTCACGTCTTTATTACATGCAATTCTACTGATCCCTTTATTGTGAATTGTAGCCAAAGACTAGTGCGAGGTACAAAGATAATTAGATTCATTCTGCAGTACTGAACTAGCTTGAACAGAACCAGTCAGATCTGAAGTTGTTCAAGACAGTGAAGTAAAACTAAGGGCTGAGCTACAAATTAATCTGGAGAGAAGAAGACTTGAGACTTTCTCTTCCTAATCTTTTTTTACTATCTCCACAGAGTGCTGCTGAAAAGTATCTGCAAATTATTGATAGTAGTTTATTTAATAATAGTTTAATCCGTGTTTGCTTAGTGAGTGTGAAACCACAAGTCAAGTCAAATCAAGGTAAAAAAATAACAGCAAATCAACACTCACCCAAGCTTTCTGGAATTCACTTTTGGCTGGCTGCATTGTTTTGTGTATGAAGGCCAACCTATTTGGCACTGAACAACTAACTGACTAAAACAAACCATAAAAGACATTTGTGAATAAACCTCCTCACTCTGCTCTGCACGGACAATTCCAGTGTGTTTGGATTTTTTGCTTTTTCCCCATGTTTCCTCAGTTTTATATCACTGCTCTCTAGCTTTTATCACTTATAACGATGGCTATATTATACCTTTTTCTTATTGTTTATAAATCCCACGGAAAGACCAAAATCATGTCCAACCTACCTACCCTGTCTGCGGCCTTCAGTCCATTGGTTCCTACTTGTCACTTGCTGCTGTAGTTTTTAGCAAATGTCACTCTAACAGGAGTAAGTAGTGCATTTTTTTGGGACTGTTTTCCACGGTGCATTAGTCGTGATGGTGTGTTTGAAAAAATAACCCTGATGATGTCATCAGGGTTGTCTCTGCAGCAGTTCAAACTACAAGTGTGGGGTTTGAAATGTTGGCATTTAGGAGGCAAGGAGGGTTAATGAAAGTTGCTTTGAGTTGCATTATGGGATATGTATGAGCCAGCATTTTTTGGGCTTGACCTATACTAGATGTGTCATCTTCTGTTGCTGTGGTGTTAATCACACTGGAATTGTCCTTGACTCATTCATATGTTTGATCTAATAATTGTACGTTCAGACTGAAAGTGGTGAGAATGTCAAAGTGACTGGGAGTCACGAGCAGCAGCACGCCAGTTGGCGGTGCGTCCTGAGCAGCGTGGGTGTAAGAAAAAAAAAGTTGAAGGCATCTATGTCAGAGCGCCCCACAAACTTCAACAGCGTCCTTGTCAGAACAGCCAGAGCAAATTTTTACGCTCGCCGCTTTAGGTCTGAATGTGCAGTTACACACACACAGCACATCTGCTGCATTGTTATTCAGAATAATTCATTCACTTCAGCTAGTTGTATATGCGGTGAGCACTGTCATGGAGCAGACACTTGACGTTATGGAGACTGACGACAGATTTTCAGAGCATTTTGGATGAAGACACTGCAGTTACTTTATGCATGTGGTCCCAGCGGTTACTCCAGTCACAGTAGAGGTATAGTAGAGTAAGGTGTCTGAGTTAAGGCCAGCTAACCTGATTTATTGTGTTTTTTAAATGTGCACGTCTCAAAGCAGTCGTAGAGAAAGCTAACTTTTTAGTGTTTCTTACTGAATTCCAACACCCACGTGTCTCCTCCTTCTACATGTCGACACAGTTCAGCTTCAGAAACCTGTATTTATTCTTGACGTTTTTTACTGCGGGGTCTTGTGTTACATTTTTCTCTACTAACCACACTTTAAAGTCAATCCTCGTAATTACCCACGTGTCACTAAGGGAACCTTTTAACCATGTAAGGGCTTTATTCCAATGATCACCTTAATCTGATTATTCACTGTAATCATCTACACGTACCCATTTACTGCTATGCATTTTTTTAACATGTTTTTTCAGTGCTTTTTTCTTGGAAGTGGAATAAGGAAACATCAGCAGCTATAGTTAAAAAAATATATATATGTAAGTGCAAGACACCGAATCCCTGCCAGATCCTATACGATTTCAATCACTTTACTATTAATCACTTAACTATCATCATTATTATTATTGAATGAGCTACATTGTAAAAATGGTGTACCGGGTTTTTATCTGGCACAGATGTTAATGGATGGTCAGCCGAGACCGTGAGTGTATTTTCATTAAATATGATGTCGTTGGGTTTTACGGATGTGCTGTGAGGCAGGCAGAGGGTTCAGGTTCACGCTCCTCTGTGGTTTTATGTCTGCTGTTTTTGTTCGCTAAAGAGAGAGAGAGTGAGAAAAAAAGAAAAGTCTTCTGAATGAATCTTTCCATGTTAAAGATGCTACTGTAAATAGATTGTGAATATGAATGATCATTTTCAAGATAATATATACGAATGTTTTGCTTTTCAGGCATGTGTGAGTAAATGAGAGAGTGAGTGAGTGCGGAGGGAAGTTGATTGTATTCTCTATGGAATGTTTAATGTATAAAAAAAAAAAGAAAAAAGAAAAGAAAAAAAAAAAAGCTTTCCCTTTACTCCCCACTGCAGTTTGCTTTTATACTGTCCAGCACTGTGTGACTGCCACCTGCAGAGCTGCGCAGCACAGTCTAACGCCATCAGTGTTCCATCGCCACTTCAGTGTCACTCCAACTGAAAGTGAAAGCATCGTTTACTGAACTCAGGCTTACGTTTTTGCCATTCTAAAGGAAGAAATCCAAAGCTGTGACCGACTCAGAAACACACTGTTGTGGGCGCTGAGGCGACAACGGGCCACTGTCGTCCGCTCATTACCCCGTGAGCTCACACTCCTCTCTGAAACTTTTTTTTTTTTTTATTTTTTTTTTAACGAAGGCGCTGCTGAAGTGCATCGTCACAAAAGATGAAAACACAAGCATGTCGAAAAAAGTGCTTCAAGAGTTCAACTTTACCATGAGTGTTTGCATAATCTTATATGCCCTTGTATGATGTTAGTATCTCTGTATTATGTAAAGACAAACACAGGTCGAGATGCCTGAGTCCACGAAAAGCTGAGGTCACTCAGTGCAGATGAGTGTCAGTTCTACGAACAGTTTTCAGAGACAGAAAGAATCTCATTGGTACAAACTGGCAAATATTTGCCACAAGATACTGTGTTCCAATGAAAACTGCTGCAACGTGAATAATGTGAAAACAATTTACTGATTGGTATTTCAAGGCTTTGTTGTACCAAAGAGCACAAATTGTGAGAAAACGAAGCGATTTTTATGTGTTTGAGCTGATGTTTTGTCACAGTTGTGTAGGAGTTATCTTTAGTAATGACTCTGGTTCCTACAGCAAAATAGCCTAATAGCTAAGCACTGCTCCTAGGGCTTTCATAAACATGGCAAAAAATCTAATCATAAATACAGATATTTTTTCATGTTTTTCATGCATTTATGACCTTTAAAGTCAGTATGTTAGCTTAGCTCGTGAGCTATAGCTTAGCTAGGCTAACTGAAATAGCTTTGAGAATAAAATCTAATCTAAATTAATTTCTCTCAATTATTAATTATTGAGAGAAATTTATTATTTATTATTATTAATTATTTAAGGGATCCAAAGTGATTATCAATGTGTGTACAAAAGAATGTGTAGCATTAGCAGCACGTTAGCAGTGGCTCTGTAAGAGGCGTTCAGGCGCAGGATTGAGGTGTAGGTCACCTGTGTTTTGGGAGCACTCAGGAAAATGGATTTGGGCAGTAAAAACCTGCTTTGGGTCACGTTTACGGATGAATCGTGTGAGTAAAACGCGAGGCCGTTACGTGGCCTGTCTAGACAGCTGGATTGTGGCTGAGATGTTGGTAGACACACAAAGTTCAGCCCTGTTGCCAACTCTGCTTCCAAGGAAGTAAAGTATAATTGGCTGTGTATTTATCAGAGGATCCTTTTTTTTTAACATTGAATGATTGGAATTGTGCTTTGACAACACATTGAAAATGTCAAGCCAATAAACACATGGTCCATCATCATCAGACTTCTTTGAACTAGACGGACGCAAGTGTCTCTCTATGAAGCTTTAGGAGTCATAATATCAGCATTTTCTTCCATGGACTGAAGAATCTGCTGGATTGTTGTCAGCTTCAGTAAATCTATCCCGCCAGCAGCTGTGTGTCAGTCTAATGTAAAACTGTTCTTTGCTTCTGCCCTCAATGTTGACAACAGCTCCACCTCTGAAAACTGTTTGTAGCACTCAGACTCCACATGCTGCTCCTTGGGACCTGGTGTCTGCCTGTGCGTGTCCTCGTCCAGAGCCTGCTGAGTTAGCCGGCTGTATTTACTCTCTGCATGTGACCACAACAAATTCCCATCTTGTGCACCGTCGTCACGTTGACGACACCCTCATGTGTCAGAGCGGGCGCTGCCTGCCGCACTTGTGCTGTGATGATGATGATGACGATGATGATGATGACTTTCTGTTAATGGGGCTTGTATATCCGATGCCTTCGACAATCATGTGCACATATCAGAGTTACCATGACGACACAGGCCAGAGCGACTGATTGTGTTTTGTTTGTCTTTTCTCCTGGAATAAATCCTGAATGATCGTAACATTACTCCTTACCCTTCTCTTTTTTGCATGTGTGTGTGTGCGTGTGTGTGTGTGCATCTCTGACAAAATAAAACAAGGATGGCTTATTAGTATTATTTATTCTGAGAATAAGGACTACATTCCTACAAATATAAACACATTTCTCTGTGTGCGAATATGATATACAGCAGACACTGGAGACTTTGACCGACATATAGCCTATATATGCATATGCTGTACAGCAGATGTTTAGCATACACAAGACAGATGTTGCAAATGCTGGAGGCACATGTTGGGATATATTATTAGGGCTAAAGCATTCAAAACACATTGTCTACAGATGTTTCTTCCAGACATTAAAGTATGTTGAGCCTGAATGGTTTCTCCTTTGGTTTACACCCCAATTAAATAATATATAAAGTGCATTTGTAACTAAAGGTTCAGGGAGAGTTTAGCTAAAAAGCACTGAAGACACTGTGTCTGTGACAGTTTCAAGTTTCTTTGATGCTTCGCTGCTCAACAACAAGTTGAATATTCATTTTACTTTGGGATTGATTAGCTATTGGCTAAAATCAAATTAATGAATTGTTAATGGTACTTTTAGATTAAGAACCAACATAAATGAATCATCATAACAAACTTGCAGACTTTGCTTAACAGCCAGTGTGTGTGTCTGGGAGGATGTGACACCGTGAGAAGACGTTTTTAATTTGTTTGTTTGTTTGTTTGTTTTATAATCTGTCATTTTTCTGACCTTAGATAGCATTGGAATATTTTTTTCTTGTAGTATGTAGCATGTTAACCTAAAAAATACAACCGGGTAGTTACATAAAGTGCAGGTTATGTTCACCTGTTGGAGAAGCTAACGTTTATGATGTATGTGAAACAGATGGTAATATAATATATCCTCAGGGATCAAAGTGAAAACATAAACCACTCTTGTGTAAGTGTTAGATGCCAGTTACTGATGTGTACCTAAACTTGACTACCTTCAAAATATGTGAATATATTGTAGAAATTAAAAAACATATTTTCCAGTATCTTTTAAATCTTTACCCATAATGGTAGGGTTACTTGGATGTATAAAGAAAGCTGGATATGGCGCCACCACTCTGCCATGCTGTTAAAATGTTCCAGTGGTCACTCACGGTATTGCAATAAAAAAATCCCCAAACCTTCCCCACAGATCACCATTATAAAAAACACAAATGAAAAACTGTAAACATGAAACCTAGAACCGCAACCCAGGTTGGTTCTTACTCTTTCTGTTAAGAACTTCTATTCCATTAACGTTTTAAACTTGTAAAATTTTCCCTGCGTCTAGAAAAGTGAATTTTATCTTTGTGACATCACCACAATGAAAAGTCTATGCAGAGTTGGAACAAGTGGGCGGGGCCAGCAGGGGAAACATTAATGAGCATGTGCAGTGGGATGCACAATGTGAGTCCGGTATCCAGTTCTTATAATACATGGGGCGACTAGAATTCCCATCAGCCTCTGCTGTTCTTGGTTATTATAGCTAATTAGCAAATGTAGCATGCTAATATGCTAAACTAATGGTGAACCTATGGCCTAAATACAACCTTACAGTACCACCAACATGGCTGTAGACTCTTAGTCTGTACATTTACACGATACAGTTGCTACTCCTCTGTCTCAATGCACACTGGGGCCTGGTGGGATTCTCATCAGTGCTGACTGGCTTTTGTCCAACTTCATAATAGACTGGGGTGTATGTTTGTGCATGTTTGCCCCATTGACTTAATATCCATTTGTGCCATATCTGAATTTCGCTCTGCCCTGGCCATGAACACAACTGAAGAGCGAAGAACAATCAGTGGGAGATGATATATCAACAGTAGACAGAAGAGCTGCAGGCTGCCTCATGCTCATACATATCCTTTGAACACTACAGCTAATAAGCTAACATCTATTGCTCGTGTTCAAACGCAGTCTTCAACTTTGAAATTATCGTCAACTGAAGCGACTGCTTGAGATAATGTTGAGTTCTCCCCGCTGAGCAGCGTTAGCCTGGAGGTGTGGATTTGCTCGTCCCAGATAAGTTGTGTTAATACTGGCGCTTTATTAGCAAAGTTTAGCCTGTTCGAGCTTCCTGTGGTTCAAATCATCACACTTCCTCTGCTTCGCCCTCTGTCTCAGTAGGAGATTTTCCTCCCGACCGTCTTTCTACCTCGGTTCAGTGCAGGGGAACACACACACACACACACACACACACAAACGCACACACACACACACACACACACACACACACACACGCACACAAACACACACACACACACACACACACACACACACACACACACACACAAACACACACACCAAAGCACTGAAATGAAAATTGTGAAATCAAAGTACTTCACCTCCCTTTGACACTCCATGCCTAATAACATCCACACATTCAGCATCTCACACACACACACACACACACACACACACACACACACACACACACACACACACACACAGCAAAGCAACAGAATTGAATTTCTGTTGAATCAAAATTACCCTTCAAATTCACACACATACACATACAGATATAAACATTGCTTGTTGACGTCAGCTGTCAAGCTGTAAGTGTGTTTGTGCTGGTAGTCACTGATCTCTCTGCCTCTTAAACTGATTTCTCCTCATCTTTAATTCAGGCCTTCACCCCACCCCGTCCTCTCCTCTCTCTCCCCTGCAGAAACGTAACATTTTGTTCTTTACTAAGCACTAAGCAGCATGTATATATTCAATAACCCTAATTACAGACAGATCATCTGAAACTGGGAGATAACACACAGGCTCGTAGGGAATGGATGTGGGATCATGGTACGCTGTGGAATTTGAAGTGAGCAAATGGCATCTGTGTCATTTGGACAGACAGTTCTGAAGGCAAACACCAGGGGGTGATGTGATGCTTCCCTGTGTTGCCCCTGAAACCTAAACCAAACTAGAAACGTGAAGAAAATAATCTTACAGCACAGTCATCACACCATCAATGATCTCAAGAAACATTTTATTTTAGAAGGGAAGTGGCTTTGATACAAGACTACTTTCTTTTGACTGCAGTTACAGAACTCTCAAGAGGAGATATGGTAGGTGACGGTGATATGTCCATGGTGCATTGTTAGCTAGCTGGTTTACTAGCAACCCAAGTGATGCTGTGTTCAGTTAAGAAACTGTCTGTGACTTCAGCCTATTTACAACAAGGGAACTGACAAAAAAAATGTAAGCATTCGGCCACTAAGTGTTAGAATAAGTCATCGTCTTTAGTCATAGTCATTTAACCACCGGCTCTCAACTCAGATCATTCAGTTTACCATGCTGTACTCACATCAAGGTCGACTTCAAGTTTCACTGTTCTTCGTAGTATTTGTTTATAGTAATTCTGAGTTTCCTTGTGTCCCAGGTTCAGTACCTCTGCTAATAGTGTCCCCTTCCACAGTCTTCACCATCTGCCCTCCACACAAGTCCACTCCCGGAGTTAATTCAACTCCAGGAATCCAGCCACATCGACCTGCCAGCTCCATCTTCTACCCCAACCTCCACAATCCCCCTGCCTGTTCCACTCCACTCAACCAAGCCTGCCCTACATCGCCCCACAAGCATCAAAAACCTTGGTGATGACAAACCTTCACTCTGATTTTCCTGATTGCAATAAAACCTTTCTTCTAACCAGTACTATCTTGAGTCTGTGTTCTGCATTTGGGCTCAAACCTTTCAATGAGCCACCAAGGCGCTCCAATGTAAAAACTGTTGTAATGTAAAAACTGAAATTACAGAAACACCTGACAGGGATCAAGTCCCCTTAAAACCACAGGCTGTCAGAAGTGGGATTCGAACCCACGCCTCCAGAGGAGACTGCGACCTGAACGCAGCGCCTTAGACCGCTCGGCCATCCTGACTGCGTAAGGTGCAGTTCAGGCTTAAACAAAAACGAGAAAAGACGTCGCCTCAAGTAAATGCATCGGGCCTAAACGTGTCTCTAAATTTAGATCTACAGTGACTAAAAGTAGGGGATTCAATGTAGACATGTTGTCAAGTAAAAGGAAGCAAATAGGTGCTAGTGGCTAATTTGAAAGGTGCTGAATAAAGGTGGGTGATTTTCCCAAAACTGGACAGCACACAGTCTTACTACCTCCAAAGAACCAGGTCCCACCGAGATTTGAACTCGGATCGCTGGATTCAGAGTCCAGAGTGCTAACCATTACACCATGGAACCGCAGAGCAGCTCCCCCTGTTGGCTGCTGGAGCGCGTAGTGCAACAGGGTCTTGGTGCAGACCATCAAAACATAGAACCACTGCACACACTTTGTGTCAGGTAAATATACAACAGCAACATACAATATGAATGTTACTCTTAATATAGGCTATATTACACAGCATACGACAGGGATAGGGCAGCCTTGCGATACCGACTATATTTTGTGAAAATTGCAACCAGTATCTGATTAGCATATTAGGGCTGACGGTACTTGGGACATTAATGAAATTATATGTAATTCAATATAGTATAAACATGGGCTTTTCTTACCTGTAGCTTGGCAGGTCTTTCGTTTGGATTTGACATCATGTGACTGATTGACCAGGTGAGCAGACAGAAACTGGGCATAGCTAGCTAATGCTGCACTGGCAGACAAGAGGGGATGTAGGAAATTTCATGTTAGCGTGCAAGAATGAACTTCCTACAAACAGTTGATTGAAGGCCGACATGGTTTGACTTACCACATCGCTACCTGTGGTTGAAACAGAACACAAACATTCCCACAAGTTTATGTCAATTTTTCTTTCCCGATAAATCCTGACTGGGATCAAGTCCCCTTAAAATCACAGGCTGTCAGAAGTGGGATTCGAACCCACACCTCCAGAGGAGACTGCAACCTGAACGCAGCGCCTTAGACCGCTCGGCCATCCTGACTGCGCACGTGGCTTTTTAAGCTTAATCCAAACCGATAAAAGACATCACCTCAAGAAGGCGCAAATAATTTGCATCAATCTCAATGCATCGGGCCTAAACGTGTCTCTAAATTTAGATCTACAGTGAATAAAAGTAGGGGATTCAATGTAGACATGTTGTCAAGTAAAAGGAAGCAAATAGGTGCTAGTGGCTAATTTGAAAGGTGCTGAATCAAGGTGGGTGATTTTCCCAAAACTGGACAGCACACAGTCTTACTACCTCCAAAGAACCAGGTCATTAATAAAATTATATGTAGTTCAATATAGTATAAACATGTTGTCAAGTAAAAGGAAGCAAATAGGTGTTAGTGGCTAATTTGAAAGGTGCTGAATAAAGGTGGGTGTTTTTCCCAAAACTGGAGTGCACACAGTCTTACCATCTCCAAAAAACCAGGTCCCACCGAGATTTGAACTCGGATCGCTGGATTCAGAGTCCAGAGTGCTAACCATTACACCATGGAACCACTGCACATTGCTACCTGTCGGCTGCTGTAAGTCGTAGTGCAATAGAATTTAAAGCCTCCTGTAAAGCATGAAGCGAGAAGTAAGTAAAATTAAGTTCTAAATGTTTTAAAATGACCGTGGAAGTCAATGAGAGGTAGTATACAAATAAATACCATAGACTGTAAATAAAAATGATGTCATCTGTAGGTTTCTGAGGAGTGTTTTTGAAGCTCAGAGCGAGCTGCTCAGAGCGAGCCATCTTGGCAGTCTCTGACTTAGCCCAACTCTCAGTTCGTCCAAAAATGAGCAAAGAGGTGGCACGCATGTGGAGCTTAGACTTCGATGCATGCCAGTTTGTGGCAACCATAGGCACACCCACCTGTCAGTAAAAGCGGCAACGCCCTCAATTATGCAGAGCTTTAAGTCTTAATAAAATATAAGGTGAGTTATATAAAAATTCACCCCTGTACAGTTGCTATGAAGGAGGAAAATTAGCTGTAGAGACCAAAATAGTTTTTTGTACAAGGCTGTAAACATGTTTATTTCTGCTGTAAAGTTGGGCATTTTAACATGGGAGTCTATGGGGATTGACTCACTTTTGAAGCAAGACTCAAGGGCCATTCGAGAAACTGCAATTTTTTGGCACTTGTATTGTGTTGGCTTCAGTTTTCAACCCCAGAGTTTTCCACTTGATGAATATATTTAAAGCTTAAAGGATCTAAGCCAGGGTCACTGAGGCGACTGTAGTGAAAACACACAGACTGTCACATGGTTGTTTACATACAGCTGCTGTGATGACACAAAAACTCCACATATATTGGCTTTAATCTTAATCTGTTGAATCTTTGGCCACTCTACTGAGCAAAGTTTTCCACAGGACAGTGTGGGTTGTCAGTAAACACCTGTCACAACACTTGAACTACAGACACTTGGCTTAGATATGAATGTAAGGCTGTTGCAGTGTTACAAAAGTATAATGTGCTTCCTCTAACTTGCATTCTTACTAAGCATAAACCTCTGCTAGACCTTTTGCAAAGACAGGACAGATGTGAGAACAGGTGGCATGTTTATAATCCTCTGTTTTTTCTCATTGATCATGAAATGCAGGTCATAATTATTCCTCAGCTCATCATCATCAGTGTTTCATTATGTTCCCACAAGACAAAAACTGCTGTTGAGCTTCTCTCTCTGCATCCAGCCCGCTCCCTCTCATTCTGTCATGATTTGTTTTCCCCGCACTGACCGGGGTCTGGTGATGTGACGGACACTTGCCTCCCTCCAGAGCTTTTGGTTTTTCAGACTGAATTAGAAGAATATTTCAGAGACGTCCTGCTGTTCAGAACACTGCTGCCCACACAAACACATTCCAGTCACTTGATGGACCAGACACACACACACACACACTCACACTCTCTCTCTCTCTCTCTCTCTCACCAAATAGTGCACATATACACGTACAGTGTCTCCTTTGACCTTAACCTCTCTTTACACTCTCTGCATGATGCTGTAGAGCTTAACTGAACCACTTATGTGTGTAAATATATATATGTGTGTGTGTGTGTGTGTGTGTGTGTGTGTGTGTGTGCAATATGTGCCTATTTGTTTTTATGTACTCCAGTGACCCAGATGTTAGTTCTTCTTCAAAACACTGTCAACTTCACACTGTTGTTCGTCCAACTTAGATTTTATAAGCAGAAAAACATTCATACAAAAATATTCACACACAAGCCAATGTTCCAGACTTGAATTAATAATAAATGAACCGTCTCAAACATCCAGGAATTCTCATTCACAGACACAGGCTGCCACTCTCTGCTCAAAATTTCATTAGAAGTGAAAGGTGATTAATCACAGTGTGTTTAAAATATATCAGCACTCCATTAGGCCGTGATCACATTCATTTATCGGTCTCTGTTTAAAAGCACTGACTTCTCCTACATTGGGTTGGGAAAACGAGACAGTTGTGAATGGCAAATCACAATAACGTGTCACTCTTTACACTCTGACAAGCGCCTGCTGGTGCCGTTACTACTGCTCACTCACAGTTGTGCTTAATATTGGAGCGAAATCCCGTCAAATGTGATCACAGCCTGAGAAGGAGCCCTGAGGCAGCTGAGCTCAAGAGCTGCTCCACCTGCAAGAGGAATTATCAACAACATAAATGTTTGATTCTCTGTCAGGAAACTTTTCTGTCCTTTTGTCAGGTGACCAGGAATCATCCTGACCCTCACTGTTGTGTTATTGCAATCAGGGATATAAAAAAGGGTTAGAGTACTTTGCTTACATTAAATCTATGCAGATTATTACAATAAAAGTGTGTTTACTCATTTGTGACAGTTGCTATTTGTTTGTCCCTATCTTAGAGACCGCCCAGCAGTCTCTCACTCTCCACAGCCAATATTCAGTCCAGGTGTGTGGCAGGTTGGGGCAGGTAGGACAAGTTAAAGTTGCATTCGCTGGCGCATTGCTGTGCTTGCGTAACGCCCAGGTGGAGGTTCCTCCTGCGTGATGGCGTTCAGGTGATGCCCTTCTCTCCGCTCGGCAGCCTTCAGCCTCTCCCGCATCTCCTGGAGCGCCTGCTCGGCCCTGCGCGTGGCCTTGCGGGCGTTCCTCAGGGAGCGCTTCACCTTGCGAACGCGCTCCTTCAGCTGCCGGTTCCTCCTCTCCGCTGAGGCCATGCGCTCCTGCAGCTTGCGGCCGCGCTCCTCCTCCTCAAACAGCGCCGCCTGCACCGAGGAGCACAGCAGCTGCAGGGGAAACGAGAGGGAAAGTGTGCAGTAAGTTAACATACAGGAGGGTTTGTTTTTTTTAAACAAGCTATCCAAACTGTTGTAAAGCACCAGTTGCCATCTCGTCAGCTGGTCGTGTAGTGTGGGAGCACTGGTAATGTGGTTTTCC
This sequence comes from Seriola aureovittata, assembly GCF_021018895.1. Taxonomy (NCBI): domain Eukaryota; kingdom Metazoa; phylum Chordata; class Actinopteri; order Carangiformes; family Carangidae; genus Seriola; species Seriola aureovittata. The sequence goes on from NC_079385.1 coordinate 5,313,656, forward strand.
CAGCAGCCTCTCTGAGAAAATGAGGAAAAACATTTTGATCCTCACAGTGCTGTTGTTTCTTGCTATCACACTTGGTCGGAAGGAGGATACATAGCCGCCCTACTCCCAGTTCAAACACACATGAGGAGTGTGTATGCTGTTGTACACATGTGTCACCCATCTCCCTGACAATGCAAGGGTCACGCACTTTGATGTTTCAGGGGCCCAAATATTCCAACTCATTATTGGACCGGCGCTGACCCTGAGCCAGCAGAGTTAACAGGGGTGAGTGCTCTCACGGTGGGGAATGCGTGTGTGTTCATGTTCATGCATTCGTTTCACCAGAGGAACGAACAAGCCTGGAAAATCTATAAACTCACACCATGCACTGTACACAGTATTACCATGCTCCATTTATTTCCATCATTTCAGTGACTGAGGCTAATCTGGTATCCTCTTCTTGCTAAATACATTAAAACATACTGTACAGAATGTCACTGATACAGGAAACCTACAGTTTTATCAGTACCACTTTACAATCAGCCTACCCTTATAAAGGATTTATAAACAGGTTTTTAATTCAGTTGTTGTGATGCTTTATAAATCATAAATAAACAATTATAAACAAGTATAACACAGTTTTCATATATTGACACAAGCTCACTATTTGGCAAGATCAATTTAATGCTTACTACTCATTAATCTTACTAATGAGCTACTACGATTTATAACTGGTAAAACCCATCATCATTTATTAATGAGTTACGAGTATTTGTAACTGGTAAAATGGAGCCTTATTGTAACTCATTAATAAAGGATGATGTGTTTTACACTTTACAATAAGGCTCCCTTTAACCAGTTACAAATACTAGCAACTCATTAGTAGAATTGTCTTCATGCTGAATATATTCATCAAACATAAATATAAATGCATCACAGATTAAAGATCTAAAACTTTTTCTATTAACACAAAAGGCATCTTTCTCTCAAATGTGTCTGTCAGTGTTAATGAGCATCTCTCTTTGAAATGATCCATCCACCGCACAGGTGTGGCATATCAAGATGCTGATTACACAGCATGATTACTGCACAGGTGTGCTCTGGGCTGATCATGATAAAAGGCCTTGAAGTATCTGGTATTGCACTCAGATCCAGATCCTCCCAAACCTGCTCAGAGGGTGACATGTCTCAGGACGTTTTAAGCTTCCAGGAATTGTGTACATCATGCTACAACATGACATATATAAATATATATATTTGTGTGTGTGTGTGTGTGTGTATTTTGTGTTTATAAAAAATGGTCTTAGATCATTTATTTCAACTGTTGAAAAATGGGAGTAAAGTTGTAAATTTATATTTCTGCTAAGTATATATTATTTTCTATAGGTCAGTTCACCCAGTTGGAGCTAGAGGCAGAGGAGGGACATGCAGGTCCCCAGACATGTGCCTTAGACCACAGGGTGAAGGATCTAGAGACTAGTGAGTCTTTTTCCCTTTTTCCACTTTTTCTTCTCATTCAAATTGAAGTCAAATTCAGGTTATATAACATTGAGTTTTTTTTTTTTTCCAGTTTGAACCCTTTGTCATAGGAAGACTCTCAGTAGGACGTCCCCAACACACACACACAGACGCACAGACGCACACCACCTGTCAAAACATCTGAGTGTTACCTGCCTGCTGTTTAGCATCATCTGTATAAACAGTATTTAGAGGAAGACACACATGCATTTACACAGTGTCCTCAATTTCAAGTTTTAAAGGCAGTAACAGGAAGACAATGTTGCCTTTGTCCAAAACTCTATCAAGGCTGCAGGAAGACAGAATTAAGGAGGAGTTATTGTTGTTATATTCATCCACTGAATTGCATTTAAAGATGCACCGAACAATATGTTTACATTAACAATAAATTATCACCAGCGTTTCAGCATCATTGTTGCGGTTTCATGGGCAGAAACTTTACCGTTGTGGTCGAGTCTCAGCGTTCTCATCGTGTTTTCCAGAATCAGCAGAAAGTTTCTGATAAACCAGCTGAACGCTCCCTGCTCAGCCCCATCGGACACACCGTTCAAATTAGAAGCTAGCTAGTGAACAAAGTGGCGCATTTAGCGGCTAAAGAGCCAAACATTTCCCTCAGAAGTTGATGGAGACCAAAATGGAGCTAAAGAGGAGAGTGAATATTGTCAGTAAGTCACAACTTTAAATAGCTGCTAATGTTGTGCCATGTCTGCTCAATGTGTAAATTAGCAACTGTTTGCTAACATGTTAGCCGTATCATATATGTGAAAATATGTAGGTTGTGCACTTCTGGCGCTGCCCCAATAGGCAGACGTCAGCACCACCTGCATTTTATTTCTTTAGAAAACAATTTGACAAAGAAAGAAAGAAGACGGAGAAAAGAGGAGAAAGAGAAATAAAGAAAAAAACAGACTGTAAACAGAAGAGAGAGTGAAGGGTTGATGGGATTGGGAGTGTGTGTGTGTGTGTACGTGTACATGTGTGTGTGTGTGTCCACCCTGACCTGACTGCTCATTTATTTATCCAGGCTTTTGATTTCTCTTTCAAACTTTATATAGACCCTCAGCATGAGTCCAAATACCCTGACCCACACACACACACACACACACACACACACACACACAGAGTTAGTGTCTTTAGGGCTTCGCTATTGACGTCAAAGAGACAAGCCAGGGTTTCTCCTCTTCTCCCTGAGCTTTTATTTTGCTTTGTGTGTGTGTGTGTGTGTGTGTGTGTGTGTGTGTGTGAACAAAAGAAAAGAAAAGAGAAAGTGAGAGATGAAGAGATAAAAAGAGCAAAAGACAAGCAGAGAAAGAAAGAACAAAGATGACGCACACACACACACACACACACACACACACGACACTGTATTCATCTCGAGCTTTAACGACTGAGTGAAACAGACTGAGCGTCCACATAAAATGTTAATGAGAGTCAGAAAACCTGTTAAAGGTGTTTACATGATAGTTACAACTGGAGTATTCCCTCACTGTGAGTATAATCAAGTCATTAGAGAGCATGTAAACATGGAAATGTGCTGATCAAGAGGTATTTGGGGAATGTGTTTCTATCTTACTCTGACCTCTCAAATGAAAGAGTCCAAGAGGAAGACGTGTGATATCTTTCAGTTTTAGGCAAATCTGTATTAAACGGATGAGGGGGGGACCTTACAGGAGCCTCTACCTCTGGCTCAGGGTGAAAGCGGCTCAGCAGGCTGCTGATAGGAGGAGGCTTTGAACAAAAGCTAATTGAGGGTTTTGGCAGAAAAGTGGAGGAAGTCTCTTGTCTGTCTTTCTGGAGGGGCGTCTGGTTCCCACGAGGCTAAAACCAGAAGCAAACCACCTCTCAGCTCCAAAATTGAAGGAATGCTTAGTGTTTTTAACTCCAGCTGAAGGATGTCTTGATATAACAAAGAAGAAACAAGAATTCAAGATGGTGAAGTTAAAAACAGGATCCTGATCTTCTTATTTCATTTACAGCCCAAACAAAACAGAAGGAAAGAAAAGGAAGAAGTGTAAGGAGAGACATGAGGGGGAAGAAGAGGGTCCCTCCATCTCTTCTCCTCCATAAATTCCCAGAGAGAAACACCTGTTTGACATCCCGCCTTCCCTGAAGGTCGCGGCCTCTACATGTGGGATCTTGTCCTCTAAATGAGCAGCGCATTTAACCCCTGTCTGAATGACCTCTGACCTCATAGCTCAGAGGCCTGGGGGTCAAACATGAAGAGAAAGGGAGGGGAAGCCCCCATACTGACACACATCCTGCACCTTTACTGCTTTAACAGTTTTGACTGTGGACAATGAAATAGACCATAAATCCATTTTAGGAACAATTAGCCAGCGTCTATGAATGCTACAGGCAGAGTTCAGATCGGGCAGGGACAAGGTGCATCAGGATTAGTACAACTGAGTCTGAGACATCACAGGCTGTTGATGTTGATGATGAAATGTTGGTGGAGCAATGTTGTGTCTCAAATTAGACAAACAGAGAAAGGTATTGATTTTGTAATCACTGGATTGATGTAAATAGATGAAAGTGTGATGGAAAGTGGATGTGATGTTTTGAATGACTTTAATAAAGCTACTGGATACAAATGTGAGTGGGTCTTTTGCAGAAAAAAATCATTCTAAGGAATGAGGAGACGAGTAAAGTCAAACTTCATTTGAAACAAGTCCAAGTCTTTTGCAAGTGTGTAAATTTTTCAGGTCTTTAAACTCTGATCATTTTAGTTTTAAAGACCCCCTCCGATGAAAATCAAGTGTTTAACCTTGTTAACATCCATATGGGGTTTTTTATATAATACAAGACATATGATGAGTGAAATAATCATCAACTCCATGACTGAGTGTTTCCACCTTGAACTGCAGTGAACCAATGACAGTCTCATAAAAAATGTTCATATGTCACAAACCTAAGGAACCAGTCCTGTGAACTTGTGGGGATGGGGGGCGGGGCTAAATAAACATGAAACCTTGTCAGCACAGAGAGAGAGAGAGTTAGCATTAGCGCAACCACTAACACTGTGTCACTCACTGCCAGTTACAAGCTAACAAAAAACATTAACAATTAAAAGATGCTAACTATGCTAACCGTTCTGATCCGTCTGCTAGTCTCTGGTTCTGGTCTCAACAGACTCCTCATCTGAGTCTGTGTCTGACTGAGGCTCAAACATGAGGCTGAGTCTCTCTGATGTTTCCTCCTCTCACCATCTTGAATATATTTTTTTTGTTTAGTTTACACTCTTACAAATCAAGTCTTTCCAGAGATAATGCTCAAGTAAGTCAAGTCTCAGCTCCACATTCGCTAAAGTTCAAGTCTTAACCCTCCATTTCTAATATAATTAAATTGAGCATGAGTTTGAAGTTACTGTTATGACACATGACTACATCCATTTTTGATCTACTGGAGTGACACCATCATCACATTACTATGAAATTTCAAATTAGCATAATTAGCTTGTTAAGCATGTAACAGACTCTTATGTTCAGCTGATCAACGTCAACAGAACTGACCACAAATTTACACGATCTGATATTACAGCAATGAAATGTCCACATTAAAACGCCTTTGGAAATTGATTTGAAATTTGCCAGCACATCATATTCTACTCAACTCTGCTCAACATGAAGGCGAGGCCCTGTGTCGATCTCTCTCCCGCCGCCTTGTTGCGTCTTGTTTAAGGTGCAACCTGCTCGTATCAGTCAGAGGTGTGATAACAAACACTTCTATCTCCGTTGACAGGGTTCAATTTATCACTGCTCCCAGGTCAGCAGGTTTGTTGCTTCATGCTGACATGGATCGAAGCTGAAGACGGACGCACTTTCAAAATGCTGCCTGTCAAATATGTAGATCTCTGCTATTTGACCTTTGACCCCTGGACGGCCAGCATCCTGTCTGCCTGAGGAGCCAGACCGTCGGACCTCGACCGATCAGTAATTGCTTTGATCTTCTAAACGCTGGGACGTGATCACATGGGACCGAAAACACGGTCTCATGTCGGCTCTTCAGTGTATGTGTGTGTGTGTTCTTCTATTTGTTGTTATCCTCTTGTAAATCAGAGCAGTGATATAATGTGTGTGTGTATGTGTGCGTGTGTGCGCGTGTATGTAGCTCTGCACTGTGCCAGAGGGTAGTTACACTGTGATTCTACTGATCCTCACCACATTCCTGTCAGCAGAGTCACAACTCAGCCCAGGATTAGGTGTCCACACACACACACACACACACACACACTAAGACCTCGCTCTGCTGTCTCACTTTTCTTCCAACACACACTGAACTCACATTCACATTTCAGCTACACTCCCCCCACTCCCACCTCCAGCTCCCTGCACCCTGCTGTTCATGGACCGTTAATCTGTTATCTCCATGGTAACCAGATGGCGTTGGGCTTGTTTACATCCTATGCAAACACCACACAAAAAAAAAAAAAACTGACCAGACTTTAAGAAGGAGACGTTATTCTTTCCAGAAAGTAATGAGGTTGTACAAGAAGATGGGAATCAGGCCAACCTGTCAGAGTCAGTTTTGTTTTCAGGTAGCAGAAAGTGTTACCACGGCAACCAGCTATCCAATTTATGCTCCATGGTAGTCTTTAGGGTTACAATTCTTGGTTTAGTTATAGACATTCAAAAGAAGAACAATTCCAGGTGTGTGTGGTGGAAACAGTGTGAGGCCCTACCCTGCTGTCCTCCTGGGTGTCCCACTCGGGGCTGAAGGTGTGGAACGGCTGGCTCCCTTGGGTGCAGTTGGAGAACTGGAAGAGGCTGGAGAATGTGCGCCTGTTCTCAGTTGTGTCGGGGAAGATGGCGTCCTGGAAGTTGACGCCATGGGGGAGGATGTTGTAGTTCTCGTCCATCCTGCAGGTGACATGAAGAGGAAGAGAAGGTAAAATCTTCTCTTGCAAAATAAGAGGCAGCTGCAGATGTTGTGCAGAAAAAGTAAGCAAAATGCACTCAATGGAAACACTCATGCAGCCTCAAGTAACACCTCAGAATCATATTGTAGGAATAGAATAGTATATTTACATAGTTTTCTCCAAGACAAAGAGTGAAGAGACTGGAGTGTCATAATGGGCAAATAGTTAGATAGGGTACAGCTTAATTTATATGTCAACAATAACTCTTACTTCTACACTGTTATGAGTACAGTCTGAGTTAGTAATTAGAGCCTAAATGTGTTGGAGCTGTTGTTGAGTCCAGGCCCTGACTCTCACCTGAGGAAGAAGAAGTAGGAGTAGTTCTCCATCACAGTGTGGGACTGGCAGGACAGGTAACCCAGCCCGGTCAGGTTGAGCCTGGATCCAGAGGGAACCTCCAGCATGCTGCCCCAAGCCTGGTCGCACAGCAGCTCAACCTCTGCCGAGTACAGCAGCCCTTCCTCCGCGCCCTCGTACCCGTACCCGAACCCGAAGGGCAGCGAGTTGTACAGGCTGCCCGCCCCGCCGCCCAGGGGCTCTCGGTGGATCGCCAAGACCCGGGCGTACACGATGATCTCCGCCAGCTCCGCCCGACAGCCCTCGCTCAGCGGCCGCCACTCGGAGGGGAGCTGGCACCCGTGCGTAAAAGCGTCCGGGTGCGCAAAAACGCAGAGGGCGGTGAGGAGGAGAGTCGTGGAAAACATCCCGAGAAGCTCAAGAAAAGTTCCTGACGGCACTTCAACCTGTCGTGATGCTTCACTGGAGAAAAGTTTGGTGGAAGTTTTGGTCAAAGTTGATTGATTTATTCAGATGATCAGTCCCATCAGTGCATCCAAGTTGCTTAAAATTGGATCTCACAAACTGCATTTATGAAGAACCTAACACTTGTGGTGGTTACCTGACCACTTAAGGATGCTCCACTTGACCAAAATACCAATATGCCAAATAACAATTCACACTACATTCGACCACAGTTTTTGTCCATGAACTAATCTTGCAGAGACCTTTTCACTGTTTCAGACTCTTTAAGAAAATACAATGAAAAGATCAGATGTAGAAAGTTCAACAACTCCAACCTGTTGCTGTGCTCCCAATGTTTCTCTCTCATCTGTCTGTTGAGAAAGCGAAGAGCCTCTCCAGAGCGCACCGGTGCTGCGTTCAGGGACTGATGTGACGATCTGACATTTGAGGCTTCCAAGTGGGCTGTACGGATAAGATTAACTAACTTTATTCTGAACTTGTTGAACTCGACCATTTTCTTCACATTGTAAGATAAATAACAAATACTTAAAGTCTAATTTAACAAATGTTAAACAAATATTATTGATAAGCTTTTATGGCAAACCATAATCTTAAAATGATCACTAACTGATACAAAGCGTGTTTCCTCCCTCGTGTTGATAAAGTTGACTTGAATAAAACGTCATGACAGAATTGAAACTCTGGCTCTTGATGTTATTCTTGTAAGATTTTTTTTAATGGAGATCAGTTTTCCTATGAGGCCTGGAAAGTATCTCCGAGGATTAAAAGGAAAAATAATTAATAAACCCGACAGTAAAATAGGATAGTAGTATCTAATCATTCTGAAGAAGTCTTTGAATAAATTCCAGACTACCTTGAGTTGGTTGGATTTTTGGGCTCCCATGTGGGTTTTCACGGGCCCTTTCTAAGGTGAAGCTGCTCCAGGGGGCACCGTGTGAGTTCTTGGGGTCCCTGAGATGGATTTAAGGTTTCAGGGACTCATGATCCAGGGGGGCTTTAGGACCGTGAGGGGTGATTAGAAGGTGTCAGAAAGGATCTTAGCTGTATTCTGGTGGGGGAACCATGGGACCTGTGGGGTACCTGTGGGTGTCATGTGAATAACGGGCTATAAATATATTTCACAGTTGCTTTCACTGACTGGCAGCAGTAGTCCACAGAAGAACAGAAAAGTGTTAAGGATCATATCCAGTCCCTCCACTACAGTAATCTTGTGTTCTGATTCCCTCTGACTAAAACTAGTCCACTCTGTATGGATCTATCGGCTGCCCATGTTTTAAAGTACGGACTATAAATGCTCGGACAACACCGCCATCTAGTGGAAATGAACATAAACAGCAATTTATATATTTTTTCTTTTCATGTAACAAATGATCGGGCTCAAATAATTGCTGTAACATTTATATTTCCCTAAAAAGATTGCTATTACAATTGGTAAATGCGAAAATCAGAAACTGGTAATGTCCTCCTCTAGTGCTTGTTTTTGAACAATGTTGATAAAAATATTGACATATATTCCATCAAGATTAATAATATATCACTGTGTGTAATTTCCCATAGTCACCCGAGCATGACTGTGTGGGCGGATTTAGGGAAACTCCAGTCTTCCCTTTCCCTTCTCAAAGTGCAAGGTGACTCCTGAAGGGAATTCCCGCTGACAGCTGACAGCTGGCTCCGCCCTCAGCTGACAGGCTGTGACTGATGTGTAAACCATGAGGATGGACCTGTTCCGTATCAGTGGCTATGTTCACTCGCAGCTGCGCGTTGTACACCAATCTGTTACTGCTCTGTGACGTCACTTCGAGGAAATGAAAACCTAGGTAAAAATCCATACAAGTCAGAGCCCCGTCACGTAGCAACAATCAGGCCCGGGAAGACAGGAAGTAAGGCACATAAGCCTTTAAAATAAAAGCTCAAAGTCAAGGCTTAGTTTAGATTTCATTTTGTTGTGCGTTTCTAAAATTTGTAAATTTTATTGTTTTTATTCTGATAATAAAGAATATATTTCAGGCCAATGTTAGCGAAACTTATGTAAACATAAGCATTAATGTCTTTTCACATTTGCTCTTATCTCATAGCAACTTTGTTCATACATACAGATAAGGCTTGTCTTTCTTTCTTTCTTTCTTTCTTTCTTTCTTTCTTTGCCTAAATTTACTGACAAGTAATATACCCAATTGAACAGTTACTCAATTACAGCAGAATGATGTAAAAAAAAAAAAAAAAAAGAAAAAAAAAAAGAAAAGATATGTTCAAATGTTGTTTCATGTGACTGGCTAGACTGTATTGGACTGGAGTTTTTTTGTTTTACCTTACATTTCTTTTTTCCATCTCATTGTTGCTGTAATTCCTTCTCTATATTGTCTGGGACACATTTTTTCAAATGTTAACATGTATTGTAGCCATCACAGGCGAATAAAAACAAACCAAAGAAGAACTCAGAGAAGTATCTGTAAATGTATTTTTCTATTTAAAATAAAGTGATTTTAAAAAACGTAATAGACATTGTTGCAAAAATTCTCAAGTTTTTTTCACTTTCCAGACCTGAAAAACAGATATTGTCAAAGTGATTTTATTTTTTAAAACAGTCACCGGAAGTGCTCTGTTTCTGCACGTGACTTGACGTTGCTACACACCAGAAACAGCAATACAAGGTTGTTGGACACACTTTGCTGTCTGTTCGAGTGTTTTTATGTGTTTTCGGAGTTAACGTCCAGACCGTGTTTAGCTCCGGAGCTGACGGCGGGTGAGTTGACACCTTTAAACTTGTTTAATGTCTGATGTGACGCAGTTAGGTTTGGGTTAAACCGGATCTGGCTTGTGTAAGTTCCTGGTAACTTTTCAGTGCTTTAATAAGAGTCGCAGACTGGATGGCCCCACCTGGGGCAAAGCGAAAGTACAATTATACCAACGGAAGCCCAAAAATTAATATTTCCAAAAGGTCTTTACAGGGAGAATGTGTCTGTAGTCTAACACGACGATGTTAAAGTGACATATTTATCCCACGGGTGTCCACTGTTTTATTCCTGAAGTGAGTAGTTACAGTTCAACGGTTGAATCTCCTCTGATATGCCCCTAAAATAATCATAGTTATCTATTTGAGGCGGTTATTTTGTAACTGGGCAGAAGTAAAAAAACAGTGCCTTCTATCATTGAAATAAAATTGAATTATCATGTGACCTGCTGATGAAATAATTTCATTTTCGATGCCGTATGTCTTGCTTGTTTTCTGCTGCATGCTGAATCACTGAGTCACCTAGTGATGACAACATGGAGTTGTTTGTTTTGTATTGAGTTGATAATAATTAGTGGGTAATCAATGGTGCTATATTTTAGAAACTTGGCCATAAAAGTATTTCTGATAAAGGTTACATTACATTAGATTATTCCCAGATTTACCTCTAAATCAGTTAACACTGTATGTCAGAGTGCGTAAAATCAACCCCACAGTCTCCACACAGAACAATAATAAGTCCAATATTCCAAAGAGAAACACACAAATCATGTATAATGTGACTGAGCAATTTGTGCAAAGGCCTGTAGCTGATTTTCTTCCTAGTTGTAGAAAAGAAAGTTCTGTTTCCCTCAACAATCGTGTTTATTTGCTGTATATGTAAATCTTGATCATCACAGATGAAGTGAAACAAGCTACAGGAAGTCAGTTCTGCTACTGTCCTCTTTTCCCTCATAGTTACTGTGTCATTAGTGCTGTTATATCAATATTCAAAATCAAAACTCTTTTTCTCTTCTTTTTTCTTCCTTAGCATCATGGCGTCTGGAGGCCCCATGATGAACGGTGACATCTCTCGCTCTGCTGGTCAGTCTGGCACACTGGAGGAAACCCTGCAGCAGATGAACATCCTCATCCAGGAGAACAGGGACCTGAAAGGTGAGAGTAGTTTGGTGTTCAGAGGTCTGGGTTCAGGGATGAGGAGACAGCTGTCCGTTCAGGATTTTAATTTGTTGTTCTTGCAACATTCAATAATGAAGAACTCTGCCCAAGTCATCCTTAACACACTTATCAGGACCGGCATTGCTGTCATGGGTCAAAGGTCAGTGAGTGTTGCTTTCCTGATGGCTTCTGTCAGGGTGGAGTTTCAGTGGAGTGCTGTAGTGGTAGAAACCAGCTGTATGGTAATGGAAAAAGCAGAGGGCCCAAAACGTGTAACAGCTGCTGAAAGGGAAATAATTCAAATGACTCGGCTAGTACAATGTGCATTTATTCAAATCCTCTGTCTGTCTCAGAGGCCCTGCGTCAGACCAACCTGACAATGAAGGAGCGTTTTGAGGGTCTGTCTGCGTGGCGGGAGAAGCAGCGGGAGGAGCGGGACTTCCTGGAGAGCAGGCTGGAGGAGGCTCGTGGCCGCATGGAAGCGCTGAACCGCCAAAACCAAGAGCTGACCAGGAGGCTGGAGGAGGTGGGGAAGGCAGGAGGATCCCAGGTAAAGCAGCAGAGAGCCAGTGTTATGTTCCCTAAGTTTGAAATGATCTTTTTCTATATTCTGTATTTCCAATGACACTTCATCCACCTCATTATTTCTGTCAAGTTGAATCATAACCAAATGAACACTTCAACTACTTCATATTCTGCATTGGTGACATGTGATGTCACATCCAGGCAACATCATCAGAGCTGGAGGTCCTGCGCGCCCAGGTTGCTCGCCTGCAGGCAGAAAAGAACGACCTGGTGGCCATGAACTCTGAGCTGCAGCTGAAGGCGGACCAGGACTCTCGGGACGACGACTTCATCGAGGTCATCAGGGTCTCGGTGAGGTGCAAAACACACATACACACACACACACACACACACACACACGCACACACACACACACACACTCGTATTCAAAGACATTAGAAATCCACTCAGTGTTTGAATCAGAATTTTCTTCTATTCCACCTGGAACAGAAAAAAATCTTAACTGAAGTCATGCTGTTACAGGCAACCTGAGTAGTATTCAAGAAATTCAGTTAAGATTTTTAGTAAAAATACAGTTTCATTCTGCGATCATGGGTGTAATCCAAAATTTGGCGTCCAACTGGGTCTTTTTATTCCCAGGATGGAGGCGTCGATGGCGTGAACGACGTGTGCGGCACAGAGCGCAGCAGACGTCTGGAGCTGAGCATGACGGCGTCCCGGCTGGACAGCAAGGAGGGGACGGTGAGCCAGTTGCTCCAGTCGCTGAGGAACGAGACTCAGCGGGCCGATCAGCTGCAGACAGAGCTGCAGGACTGTGCTGCCAGGTAGACGACTTAAAGGAACAGTTCATTTGTGATTTTTGCAGTAAAACCACTTCATCTTCCAAAATCCTTTTGTTTTCATTTAACCTCACCTGTTGAAATTTCTCACTTTTACTCCACAGAATTAAAGAGCTGGAGGAGACGAAGAGTAACGTGGAGGAATCAACACAGACGACCCAGCCAGAGACCACGGACACCAAGGAAGAGAAGGTATTTCTTTTACTCAGTTTTCACAATTCACAAGAAAAGTAAGCTCTCCATGCTGTCCCTGTTGGGAGATGTTTACGTCCCCATGTTTGTGTGCCGTTACGCAAACATTCAGGCATTATCTGAGGTGGAGAATCTCAAGTCTCAGATGATGACACTGTTCAAAGAGCTGCAGCAGGCCCAGAGCAAGCTGGATGAAGCAGAAGGCATGAAGAAGAACCTGCAGGACAGGTTAGGCCCACACACTCACACGCATACACATACTGTATCCATATTTGTTTCAATTCTGCACTACAGGGAGATGCAGGAAGGACATTACCCAAATATTTGCAAATGTTTCATCTTTTTTTTCATCTGATGTCCTGATTACCATCATTTTGATCTGCGAGTGTCTTTTTGTTGTGCGCAGATGCCGGGAGGTGGAGCAGGACGTGGCCACTCTGAAGGCTCAGCTGGTGGAGAAACAGGCCGTTCAGTCGGAGAACGACCGGCTGAAGCTGCAGCTGGACAGCATGCAGGCCCAGAGCCAGATGGAGCAGAAGAAGGCCGGGGAGGAGAGGTCAGAGGGCGCACACAAATACAGCACACGCAGACATTAACAGGTCGTGTGTTAGCTTGAATCTCAACTGATTTGTATTGGAAACCCCCATTTTCCCCTAAGCCACCATGATGTCTATTTCCTAGCAGTGATTAGACTCTATCTGCGAACACACACACACACACACATACACACACTGAGTCACTGGTAACTCCCCTCCCCCCTCCCCCACAGAAACACCCTGGCCCAGCTGAAGGACGCCTATACCAAACTGTTTGAAGACTACAATGAGCTCAAAGAGGAGAAGAAGAAAAAAGAGGTAACTTCATGTAGAAGAACGAGAACATTTTCTCATTTCTGGAGCTGATTTCCACCAAACCACATGCAGCTATGAGAGGATGAATCAGGGGCGGTTTTAGGTTCAGTGGAGAGCTGTTGACACTGTTGTAGAGATATTTATTAGGGATGCTCCAATCACGTTTTTTCCCCGCTGATACCGATACCGACGCTCATCATCTATGACTGAGGTTGGCTGATCATTTTTTTATGTTTTGTTATAGCAGCAACAAGTTTCCCACTGTAAGCACAACTGAATTACACAATGTAATAATGAATTAATTACATGTGTTAATTTAAGTGAATCAACACAATAATTAACAGACTGAAAAAAATGATTAAGCCTATTCAATGGGCTAAACAGTACAAATAGTCTAATGAATAAAATTCAGCATGTCGCAGAACATTTACTCAGTTGCATTTTACAAACTAAAGAGTAATAGGATTTATAGTCAGATACAGAATACATTCAAATTGTTGGTATTTTATTGTGGCATTTCAGATGGCGTACGTTATATCAGTCTCACACACTTTGTAAAAGTTCCACACGTTTTTTTTTTTTTTTTTAAAGAATACTCCAGCTACTGAATTTAAAATAAGAGCAGATGGTTATTTCAGCTAGCACTGACTAGACAAACTGGGCAGCGCTGTGTATTCAGACACACCTGCAGGGCTCTGCCATCTGGCGGCACTCGCAGCTGTTTGGGATCCAGGGAGGGGACGAGTCAGGTGGACTGCAGGTTGGCCTTTGAGCGGGCGTTATCATCATTTACCTGGGGAGGCTGTGGTTCAGCTTGTCCAGCACTTTCTTACACAGTGTTTATGTTTTATAATCAGTCTGCACGTTGCGCACACACACACACACACACAAGATGTCCTGCCATGCTGAAGTTACCAAATCGAGTCAACACTATTTAAAATTTCCAACTCAGTTCTGAGTAAATGAAGCTGTGTTTACTTGCTTCAGTTTGGGGGCTGATTATCAAAAGCTGTTCACTGGAAACTCTCAGGGGAGGAGGGACGGCTCTGTTTTCCTTCTGTCATTACTTTGCTCCGATCATTCACTGTAAAACACAGAGGTTCTTACGCAGCTATGATCGTGGTTTAGTAGAAAATATGCCATGATTGGTGAACAGGCTATGGGATAAACACTTACAAAATGAGCTCCAGACATGTTTGACGTCTGTCCTCTGCTGCTGCAGTCTCAGCTGGTGCAGAAGGAGGTGGTGGACGAGCTGCAGGTCCGGCTGACTGCTGCTGAAGAAGCCCTGGCTGTTAAACAGAGCAAGATTGATGACATGAAGCAGGAGATCTTCCACAAGGAGAAGGAGCTGGAGACCATATCCGTGTTCCAGGCTCAGGTCAGTGGGTGTATTAATGTTTCTGATGCGTTCACATGGCTCTCTTCAGTTTCCTGGTGGTCATTTTTTGTCGTATTCTCTGTGCAGGCGGAGGTCTACTCCTCAGACTTCTATGCTGAGCGGGCGGCGAGGGAGAAACTCCATGAGGAGAAAGAGCGTCTGGCTGCTCAGCTGGAATATGTTAAGAAGCAGAACACCCAGCTGCAGGATGAGATGGACTCGCTGGGCCGGTATGGAATCAGATAGAAGACTTTAAGTGTGTGTAGCACCGGGAATATTAGATTTGTACAATATCCTGACCCTGGAGCCGTTTATCAGCGTGGCTCTAGCTCAGTGCAGCCTCTTCCCTTGTCTCTCTCCACAGGCAGTCGCTGAATGAGATGCAGAGAAGACATGTGTCTCTGGGAGGGAATCAACATGGAGCCGGTGCAGCTCTGGTTGGAAGAGGTACAGCTTGCTTTTTTTGCCCAGAGATTAGCCTTACAAGCACCTTCCCTCCAGGATCTGCACAAGCCCTACGTTCTTTACCTGACTGATCAACCCTTAACATAGATCAGCTGACTTTTTTTGGTCAATAGGGGCAGTGCAGAAAGCTGTAAACACAACATTAAAATATTACCACTTTATGAAGTAGGTATGTTAGTAAACAGTTGCTTATTTACACATCTAGCACACCCAGAGCCACATTAGCATAAACCACACAGCGAGCTAGTTCACTAGCTTAGCTCAGTGTAAGTGAAACACTTATGGAGCAGGCTCAGGTTGTGATCAGTGTCTCCGACTCGCAGGTACTGACTGGCAGCATCAGGGAAACATTCCTGAACACGCCTGTCCCAAGTGCAACGAGATCCTGCCAGACCTGGACTCCCTGCAGATCCACATCATGGACTGCATCAACTAGACCTCCATGGTTACAAGCATCTACGACAACAGCAGCAGCAGCAGCATTAGCACCTTAAACTGAGTCTTCCTCTGCTTTTGACCTATACATCCTCTGATCGCTGTGACAACGCTCCACAGATCGCCCTACAACATCAGTAACAGCCACTGTACGATGGGAACACTTTGCTTTTGTCAGAATGTAAGTCGATGGATTTAAAGCTGGAATAAGTGTGAACAGAATATGTCATCTCTAGCATGTTGTATATTTGAAAACTGCTCAAACACATTTGGAATAGTGATAAAACAATATTATAGGACACATCCACTTGTAGGTTAGAGCCCGTCTCCTCTGACATATAATCTGATTGTTGCTGTGAGGAATGAAAACAAGCTGAAGATGAAATTTCTCAAGGCATAAACAAATCTGGAACATCAAAACAGGAAGCACACAAACCCTTTCACAAGATGTCAGTTTGGTGCTGTCTGCCCGTCACACACACGTTAAATAATCTACCAAAGTTGAGCCTTTACAAGTTGTATTTGTACCAAGTTTGTTGCTGAAGGCTTTTTATTTTTTAATTTTTTGAAGGTTTCCTCATCAGATCAAAATGAAACTCTTTCTATATTTTTTGCTTGGAAAAAGATATTTTAGCTCATAAATGGGTTTTTGCTGTTGGTGTAAGAAGGAGCATGCACCATGTTAATAATTAATATTAAGATATATATTTTATTTTCACTCTGCAGATGATATCTGGAAATGATAAAGCACTATATTTAACTTGTTAATCAACCTGACTGTAAGTGACAGCTTTTGTACTGGATGTGTATGTGCAGGAGGCTCTGACATACTGCTGAGTATACTATATTACAAAGGCCCTCTGAGTTCATGTTGTAATTCTGTCAATAAAAGTAATTTGTGAACTTCTGTCTACGTTTATTCACATTGTGACATCACAAAACCTGGAAGTTTCCTTCTCTAAGTATTTTTAAAGACATTTAAATAAGAACCAGTATTTTATATAATGACAATAAAATGAACCTGAATTGAATCTGAACTTAGTGATGTAGTGTGTCACCCCATTTAAACCCAGATGTGGAGGATTTTCTTATTTCTGACCTTGGCGAACCGGAGTGGTTAAATTGAAAAATAAAATGATGAATACCATGTAGCCATGTCCTATAGCTTTGTATAATCTCAGACATACTTGTTTGAACGCAGTGTTTGAAGAGTGCTTGTGCATCTGTGCTGCTGGTGACAGCCTCCACCACAGGCTGGTCTATCTACTGATGATCCGTGGATGAACAGTATGTGCTTCTGTGCAGATGTAAAATCAGTTTTCTACCATCACTTCGGCTTTGGTTTGCCAAACTATCACACACTTCTTTGCTGTCACAACATCCTCAGGCAATCTGCAGATGTGCCCAGTTGAGATCTTTGCTGGATATCCTTTCTTCTTGTTTCTAATATGAAAAGTCTTTTTATTTTTATTTTGTATTCAATGTGGCTGTCCATCTTTGACTTGGTAACTGTGGAAGTGACTATTTTAACATCACTCTTTTTTCCATGCTTCCTTTTGGGTCCATAGATGCATCCCTGTATCGTCATGCCACAAAAGTAAAAGGCACTGTAGTCTCTGTCCTTGCTAAAGTCCTCTAGAATGACAGTATGAACTGGGTCTCGGTCTTCGTCCATCCTGTGAAGACATAACAAAACAGTTTGGCACAGGAATTTAAAAAAAAAAACCAACAACAACTAAATACTAATAATTCTTGGCTTTTATAGTCTACATTCATGAGCTTTGAGTTTGCATGACAAGAAATATAAATAAATAAAATAATCACTTTGTTTTAATTTTTGGCCTAGAAAGGATTTCTCCAGATATATTATTCACAGAGCATATAACTAATGATATAATCCAAGTGATTCTATTCACTGTGCATTCATTTATTATTGTACACATGCAGTAAATAACTGCAAATATATCTTGATCAAATCAGCAACTGTGTGAATTCATAGTTAAATAGTTAAATGCTATAATGGTACTGTAAAGGGTATAGTTGAGGTTTAGACAGTGTCAAGATCTGTCAACCCCAGTGAGTATGGTATATATGACTTAAACACTAAAAGGAAGGTTTTCCTGCGAGCTAAATCTCAGGGCAAATTACCTTCATTGGCTCATAGCCTCAGTCTTGTAAACACAGAGTTTAGGCTCCTGATTTCGCCGTGGACAAATATTACAACAAAATTAAAATCCGAAGAAATGTATGTTGGTTAATATATTTAGAACTTTAAGAATATTTATTTTTAAGAAATTCATTCCTCGGGGTTTAGCCAAAAAAAAAAAACACTCTACGACACAGACGCCTGTTTTTTCAGTCAGGCAGATCGTTGGGCGCCTAACAGACGTTTGACAACACAGCAGGGTCCTCCGTTTAGCGCCAGTTTAGATTTCCCTCGCTCTGAGTGGAGCTTGTAAAGGACAATAATGTGTCCTTCTTATGAAATATAACTTAAAGAATTGTATATAGCATAGTGTAATGTTAATTACTGGAAAATAAGCACTTTATTAACAAGTTGGACGTCGTTAAAAGGCGGTCAAAGGTACATTAGAGTCAGTGAAGGACCCAAAGCTGAACAACTAGAATCTGAGGTAAGTTTGCTTTTTCATTATGTCAGAGTAAAAGTAATGGAAAGCTAAAGGTTTAAGAAAGACTTGATCAATGGTTTCATTATAGTCAGTGAAAAAAACGAATGGTGTTAATCTCCTCAAATGTTGACATGACTTCAGTAACTGTTTCCCTTGTTAAATGTTGACTGTATGTCAGTTTAAATGGGCCCGTTAAACCAGACCGTGGCCTCACCTGAGACGGGTTACCTGAGGATGAACCTGAATCCAACACTTAACTCCTCTCTCAGAAATAGGATGGAAATCTCTGTCCAGTAGGGATTCTATAGATATTTTACCTGCACAGTACTGTGCTGCACTGGACAGATAGACACAGCAGTACTGGGTGTTACACATTGTGGATATGGTGCTGCTATACAAGGTGATAACTCAAAAGCTTGTCACTCACTTTGTGCTGTGCTTTGATAAATGTGGTTACACCAAGAACTGACAGCGATGAGTCCGTGCTAGTACCACCTGAACTGAACAGACATTTTAAATGTAAATGACATTTCTTTCAGAGACCACAACTACTAGGAAATCAATGTTTGTTGAAACTCTTGAAACAGGGCTTGAACTATGATCAGTGCCTTATAAATTTGTATTATTTAATCCAGTGTAATACTTGGAAGAAACACTAGAAAACATAGGGATTTGATTAACATCATGCAACATTGGATTAAATATTATGGGTCGTTGTAGCAGCAGATGATGTTTCATAACACAGTAAAATGAATGTAAAAAACTTACCATAAAACATACAGTTAATATAATTAAATTAATTAAATTTTTAGGGATAAAAACAGTAAAACTGACATTTTTACCCACATATGAGGGTTTTCATCATTAGCTCCATTTGAACATTTTAACCTTGTCTTTTGATCATCAGCTGTACATATGGTGCCTAAAATCTGCTCCACTCACCACCAGTACTCTGCTACTGCTACATATGCAAAACTCCCACTATGGAGCATGAAGTGACATTGCTTACCCAGCACCTTTAATTGACACTTTAATTGTGTCTCAGTTTTCAAAATGTCTTTCACATGTGTTCTTCTAGAGAGAATTTCATTTTAACTAAAAGAGCTGCTGAATTAGTCTCTCCTTCATTCCACCTATCATTCTGCCTGCACAGGTCACCAGGTCATCTGAAATCAGCCCCACCATTAACATCACAAAGATGGACAGTAAGTATCCGAAGATTTCAAACACAAAAGCTTTAATAGTTCAGGGAAACATGCCTTTACACTTATTATCTGCACAGGTGAGGATGATCTGGACATTCTGACGGCATTGCTGGCTGAGAGCGAGGGTGTCGCAGAAGATCAGGGCAGTCAGGAGCAGGCCGACGATTTGGACGGCCTGTTTGATGATGACAACGATGAGGAGGAAGAGTACAAAGAGGGCGTCGAGGAAGAAGGGGGAGATGTGGAGGCAGAGGACACAGTGTCAGATCTCTTTGGAGATGTGGATGACATTGAAAATGAGGAGAAGGACACTAAAGGAAAAGCAAGCGGAGGAGAAGCCAGTGAGAGTCTGAACAGGTCCAAGGAGGATTTACAAGGTTTGTGCCACAGCAGTCTCTCCTTCAATCTTCTAGTTGATGAACAAAGTCATTTGGTTCAGTTGAGTGTTGCTTGTTCGGTCTGTGTTCACCACTGGAGTCTTCCCTCCTCAGAGGAGCTGAGGCAGATGCAGGAGCAGATGCAGAAGTTGCAGCAGCAGCTGGAGGCGAGTCAGAAGGTTTCCACCCCATCCTCCCCTCCAGTCAGGGCTGCAGGGCGCTCAGCTGCTCCCAAACCTGTGGCCCCCAAACCAACACCTCCCCGACAGCTCACCCCCAAAGTGACCCAGGTCAAACCAGCAGCTCCCTCACAGAAGACCAAGACACAAGCAGGTGAACATGGTGTTGTACACTGGCAACTTCTGCTTTTTAATTTTTCACATAAAGTACAAAACAAATTGATAATGACACACGGGAACAGAGGTTGATTGTGCTTCTGTTTTCCTCGTTTTCTGACAACAGCAACGTCTTCATCCACTCCGGTCAGAGGAGGAGGAGGAGGAGGACGAGTGAAGCTCCAGGAGTCTTCGGACTTTTCTGACCAGCTGAATAACGCTGACTCCTTCAAACGCAAACCCAGAGTAGCTCATGAACCCAAACCCAGCACATCACCAGGTAAAACCAATCTTTACACCATCTATTCACAAAAAACAGAATCACAACAACAGTTCTGTCTTTGTAACTTGAAGACTGATGTGCAAACATACTGCTTGTGCTACCTGAATGTATTTTTCTTCCCTCAGAAGATAGGGGGCCACTGGTGGAGATTAAGATTGGCAGCTCCTTCCAGCCAGTAGAGAGCAGCAGCAGCAAGGTTTCCAATCCTCTGCGCTCACCTGCAGCCTCCCACACCAGAGCTGCTCCAGCTGCAGCAGCAGGACAGCCGAAACCCTCTTCTCTACCTCCTCTTCCTAAAGACATGGCTGTTGAGAGATACTCAGGGCTGCGGCTCAGGTCAGGACACAGAAGTTACGAGACTGACTTGTCAACATTTGAAGCTAGGCTTTCCCATCTGAATCCAGGCTCCTTTTTTTTTTTTTTTTTTTTGTAATTTCAGAAAACCGCGGGTTTCCTCCAGCGAGATGGACCGCAAGATGGCGGACCGCCGTTTCATCCGTCTGTCACAGGTGCCAGAGCGTTTGGCTCGGGAGAAACTGGAGGACAGTGACTGGGTGACGTTTGCGGTGTTGGTCAATAAGGCCACGCCACAGAGCAGCAGCAGTGTAGGTCTATGCTCAAACCTCCCAGCGTGAACTGGAACTCTGTGTTTAACTGAATACTGTCATGTGTCAACTGTTATAAATCACATTTATTCAAACTGCAAATTACTGGATGTTTTTCTTGTAGAGTTCTACAGTTTTGCTTGTCATTTTTTTTTTAACTTTGTGAACTTTGCAACATCCACACTATTGTTGTTAACAAAATCCATGTTAGTTCATCATGTAAAAAAAAAAAAGGCTCCAGCTCCAAAAAAAATAGCAGTTTTAGCATTTAACTTCAAATCTTAAAATGTATTGGAAATACGTTGAAGTGTCACATTCCTGACTGAGCGCTTCTTTCTCCACAGGGGAAAACATTCAGCATCTGGAAGCTGAATGACCTCCATAACCTGGAAGTGTTTGTGTCTCTGTTGCTGTTTGGTGAAGTCCACAAAGAGCACTGGAAGACGGAGCCGGGCACCGTTATCGGACTCCTCAACCCGAACCCCATGAAGCAGAAGGACGGATATGACGGGGTGAGTGAGAGTCTGGACAGTTTCCAGCGCAGTCTGTCATCAATGTAACCTTATTAATTCTTAGTTAATATAAAGAAGTTAATATAAAGATCAGCTCTACATGTGATTTACGATAAAAGAAAAAGAATAACGGGCACAGGAGCACAATGGTTTGTTGACCAGCGGAGGAATGTGCATCTGAACAGCCAGGCTTCTGCTCATGTGACACAGAGTTGGACTGGCATTAAACTTCAAAATAAGATACCTCAGTCCTCAGCAGAGCGTACAACTTGTCTACTGGTTTGCATTCAGAAATAGCAACACGTGGACAGCTGTGGGGTCGGTCTGGAGTCAGTCTGTAGACTGTCAGACCCACAGTGGAGAAAACCTGCTCAGATCTGATGTCCCAACATATTTAACCAATTAACTGTTAGTTAATCAGTCAAAATCCTCATTGTCAGTTAACGGTTAATTATGAACAACACTAGTAAAGATCCTCCAGCCAGTTGCACCATTCACCACCTTTGGAGATTCGGGACATTGCTCTTTCACTTTCCCTGACCGAATGTTTCCTGCGCCGAGAATCAAACCGGTGACTTTCCACTCACAAGTCTGGATCTCTAAGGCCCTTAACTAAACACACTCTGAATGACAATACCAGACAATTACAGTTTCATTTGTGAAGGTCCCCGCTAAAAAGCATCGACAACCTTCCTCTTGAAGTTCAACAACTGTCTCCAGCTGCTCACACAATGGAATGAAGGTAGAAATGAGAGGTTGAGGTCCAGGAGAGGAAAAAAATTCCAAAACATTTTAATGTCGGAAGCTAAACTGGGACCAAATTACAGTTTAATTTGCAACATTTAAGTATAATCAAAGACAAGGGCAGATTTGAACACCAGTAAAATCACCAAGAGTCCCTGCGTTTGTTTATTCATTATTTTCTAAAATGCAACATTAAATGCCGCTGATGTTATAAAAAGCAGGACTTCACCGCTTTGTATATTTCCTGGTCAGATTCTAACAAACTGGGTCAGAACTAAATTACATGTGACGCTTTCATTACTGTTGAGAATGAATAGTTTTCACTCAGGGTGAAGCGACGACCTTGTTTTATTTATGTTTTACTGAATCTGTTTTAAGATTTTTTTTATTTTTTATTTTCTGTCACTGACGGTTTGGCAGCTGAAGCCTCGTCAGTTAAAGCTGGAGACAGACGAGTGGTTTCAGTGAAAATAGCCAGTCGGGACACTGGTGTCAGCGTCGCATGATAAACTGACATGTTAGGAGAAGAAAGTGGTGAGGAAGGTTCCCATTTTCACACCACACGCACACAAACGCGCACACACACACACAAACACACACACACACAGAGGGCAGTTTGCTTTCAGAGTAACCTCAGTCTGTAGCAGAAAAACAGTCACAGCTTCTGGCGTTTCAGGCACAACTTTGTGTTTCTTTGTGTATCGTTTTGTTTTTTGAACTAGTTTTCCCAGTTGGTCCAGGTGGACTGGAAACCACTTCAAGACTGGACTGATTGTTTTCTCCTTTTGTTCTTGTGATTCTTCAGCTTTTTATTTTTTCTGAAATCCTGAAAGGAGTTTTAATCAGCTGGGTTCAATTAAAGTTTCAAAAGTTTGATATTAGGGCTGCAACAAATGATTGTTTTCAGTTTCAGATTAATCTGCTAATTATTTTCTTGATTAATCAATTGGTTGTTTGGTCCATAAATTGTCTGAGAATAGGGAAAAAATGAGACAATTTCAGATTTTCAGGTGATTTATTTTATCCAACCAAACTGTCGGATACTGGGTCCTCACAGAGAGAAAACAACTTAAATAGCTGATTATTTTCAATATTCCTTCAATTGAGTAATCAATTAATTGTTTCAGCTCCAGTTTTAATGAAAATCCAAATGTTGTGAAACATTTAGGAAGAAGATAAAAATGTCAACACATCATTAATCTATAAAACTAGAATGGCACTGAGAGAGCACACACCTCCGCCGAGGTCAACGTCAAACAACACGCACCAGAGCTCAGAGGAAAAATTCTAATTCATAGTAAAAGATCCGGATCTTCCCCAAAATGTGATGAGTTCTTCCCTGGTTCAGTGCAAATCGGTTCAGTACTTCTGTGTAATCCTGCTGAGAAACGACAGGAAACATGGAAACATAACCTCCTTGCTGGAGTTGACAAATACTACAAAAATAAATAAATTGTATTTGTTGATAAGTAACAAGAAATTGCAGCAAAACAGCAGCAAACATATGTTTTGGAAACAGTTAAATAACAGTGAAAGGTTCGCCCTCCAATCTGCATAAGACTTCAGAATAATTGAAAAAAAAAACAGACAACTCAACAGAAGAAAGAAAAAAGCCAATATTTTCTGTTTGTTGCATTTATACTGCTTTTTATTGTGAACTGATTCCCCTTGCAGAAAATAAAAGTTTGTGTTGAACATGTGCAGGTCAGCCTGACGGTGGATCACCCACAGAAGGTGCTGGTGATGGGTGAAGCTCAGGACTACAGCACCTGCAAGGCCATGAAGAAGAACGGAGACCCCTGCTCTCAGATTGTCAACATGGTGGGTCCATCCTCTCGAGCTCTGCCTGTGTCGTACACATCTGAACCCGCATTCCATTATATTCCATTACATTGCATTATTTCTTACAGCAGACTTGTTTCTATATGATTGTTTACAGTACGAGTGCCAGTACTGCCAGTACCACGTCAAGGCCCAGTATAAGAAGATGAGCTCAAAGAGGGCCGAGCTGCAGTCAACATTCTCTGGAAAAGCTCCCAACAAGGTGAAAGTGAAGGGCGGCGGCCTGAGAGAGCGGCTGTGTCAGGACGGCTTCTACTACGGCGGCGTCTCCTCGGCCGCCTGCGCCTCCTCGCTGTGAGTGATGTCAGATGTCACCGTTTTCCTCACGTGTTTTCACGACATTTCAAACTTTATCAAGTTTACTGTAAATCTTTCCTGTAATGAACAGAGGCTAATTATGCAATTTAATAATAATGAATGCAGTCATTTTAAAAGCTGAAAGTGTTGGTTTCAATCAAAAACTGAACTCAACTTTTAAAAAAGTTTAATTTCCTATTGGTTCTTAAAAGTGGTTTATAAGGATTTCTGAGGGTTACAAGTGTGAAAAATGTTCTTTTCTATTGGTGGGTAGCTTAACTGATAAGAATGTAGGCAGGCGTATAAAAGTGAAGTCAATTTTTATTTGTGTAGCACCAATTCACAACAGAAGTTCTCTCCAAGTACAATTCAAATAGACAAGGTCTAGACCTTCTCTTTATTTACAGAGACCCACCAGTTCCCTCCGAGAGCAGCACTCGGCGACAGTGGCATGAAAAACTTCCTTTAAAGAGACGGAAACATCAAGCAGAACCAGACTCAGGGTGGGAGGCCATCTGCCTCGAGAAGAAAGAAGGGAGAGAGAGAGGGAGAGAGAGAGAGAGAGAGAGGCACACTCAGCCTGGGTGCTCATGTGCTCGAGGGAAAAACTGGAAAAGTTGGAATGATGCAGTGATTTTCAGAAAGTTTGCAGTGATGTGGTCGGCAGGACAACCTGGACTTTACTGTATAGATAAGCATTTTGCTTTGGCCTGAGCCTGTTCAGTCACTACTTCATACATAGACAGTTGACTTGTCTCTTACTCCGTATTGTTTATATTTACTGTGAAAAACTGAAAAACTACTACTACCACTGCAGCAGACAGTGAGATCACAATCCAAATTGGACTCTGGCTGAAACTGTATTCCCAGTGTGTGTTTTGAAGTCGAGCTAACTGCGACTTACAAAGCCAGGAACACAGTGTGGGACTGGGCAGGAGCTCAGGACACTTTCAGTAACAGGTCTTCTGTGTTACAGGACAGCGACCAAACCGAACAAACCCATTCAGAAAACTCTGGACAAGCTGTTTGTGAAAGGCTCGACTCAGCTGGTCGATCAGGCCAAGAGGCTCGGTAAGAACCACACATGATAAATCGTGTTAACACTTGTTTTCTGACTATGATCCAATCAATTCTTCAGTCTCTATTGCATATATATGGTCTAAGCTTAAATGTAGTACAGATACATAAACACAAAACAAATCCAGAGGTTTTCAAACTGAGAGTTGAACAGATACTGTATGAGGAGAAAGGGCTGGCTTCATGCTGGTGTTCTGAAACAGCTGGATGTTATTATAATCTGTTCTGCTGATTTGGGCCACGTATCAACGCGATGAGCCGCAGCAGCTCTGACACATTCATGCAGACAACTTGTTGCAATGTGCAGCAGAAGTGTCATTCCTTCTCTTAATCATAACTCAGTCAGATCTGAACAGACATGAAACACATGTTTTTAGATTCAGTGTCACTTTCACTTTCACGTTGATCATTAGTTACAGCCATAAATCTGCTGCAGAACCGGCCTGAGAATCATCATGTTTTTAAGTTTGCTTCAGTATTAAAGTGATCAGTGGTGGATGTCTGTACATCCATGGGTACATTGATTACTTATAGTTAATTCAGTGTATTTATAATGGTGCCAGTCTGTTAAAGTGACAGATTTAGGTTAAAAGACGAGGCTCAAGTTGTGTTTTGTTGAGAACTACCATCTTAACCTGATTTTGTCTGGTTGTCTTTTTAAAAAATATTTTAGGTTTTACAGCTAAAATAGTCTCCAAAACATTTTTCTGTGCTTTGACATTCTGTATTAAAGGTTTTTTTGTTTTTTTTCTTTTAGCCATAGAGACCGGTGAAGTTTCAGGTTGTTCTAACGAATTCAAGAGCCTGATGTCGATGCCAACACCTGGAGCTCTGCAGCTGAAGAAGCACTTAGCACATGGCAGCCAATCAGGTACACAACCTGGAAATATCCCTGTGCTTTTGACTGCTGTCCGTGTTGCATTCAAGGTTCTTGCTGCAAAAAAAAAACAAAAACTGATGAGATCAAAATAGAAAGCTTTAACAATTTACTTTAATGAGGTTAGAAAATTATATCTGCAGCCTGGGTTGATCCCAGACAGGAATCCCAGTGTTTACATTTTACATGTAATCATTTGATGAACCCGTTGTCCATCCTCAGTCTCCAAGGATCCGACTGGAGCTCCAGTTCAGTCCATCTCAGCCTCAGACCTGCTGAAGCAGCAGAAACAGAAGCAGCGGGAGCTTCTGGAGAACCGTCGACGGAGGGCGGATGAGATCCAGAAAAGGGTGCTGCAGAACTCAGAAAGGGCCAGACCTGGGTCGTCGTCCTTACCACCGAGCCGAGAGGGTCTGATGTCCCCGAAAGCAGCTTCTGAGGTCCCCAAATCCACCCAGAGCCCCGCGGCGCCTCATGCGCCCACCCTGGGCCGAGGCTTCTCCAAGGGCGAAGACATCCTGTTTTTTGAGAACAGCCCCCGTTCAGCTCCTCCTCCCAGCGCTCTCAGCCTATCAGCCGCCAAGATGGCTGCTCTGAAGAAACTGAGAGTTAAAGGGGCAGGGCTGGAAAAAGAAGACCCCAACGCAGTGAAGAGGAAGAGGAACAACAGCAGTGAGATCAGCGTTCGGGTGGAGAAGAATCTGACCTCGCCCAATGGTACATGTACACACACACACTTTTTTTTTTGTATGTAGTGTTGATTTTTTTTTTTTTTTTTATAAAATAAAATAAATAAATAACATAGCCGTTTACAAATAATCTATTTACTTTAATATATTTGCTTTCTTTCAACAGTAATACACAGTAGGTGTGTTAAAATTCATGTTAAGATTTCATATGCTAATTTTTGTAGCAGCCAAATCAGCTGAACAAATCGAAAGCTAGGTGTTTTATCTTGTATCTGATGTATCTGAATTCAACTCTTGAAATTTTCAATAACTCATTTCCCTGTTATTTTACAAATTTCAAAATCTGTTGAGACAGATTTGTTTCCATAGCTCTTCCATTTATGCTGAACAACATTAATCAACATTCTACCCTCTGCTACACTAAATCCTACATGAAGTGAGTTACTAATTGTCCTTTAACTTACCTGTTGCAGGTGAGTCGTCCAATAATGAGGATGAGGAGCCAGCCCAGAAGAAGAAGCGAGATCAGCTCCAGTACATTCAGTCAGAGGAGTTCCAGAAGATCCTCAACGCCAAATCTCGTCACGGGGTCGCGCTACAGGCGGTAAGACCAGCAGCGTCAAGCATCTATTCAAATGTGTTTTTCATAGCCCAGTTTGATGAGAGGAGATCCGATTTCCCTCTTGTTTATTTTTTTACTTTAGATCCATTGCTACATATTAAACATCATAAAGTGTGTGTGTGTGTGTGTGAATTAAAGAACCTTGTATCTGGATCTTTCAGGCGGAGTACCAGCTGCAGGAGCGCTACTTTGATGCTCTGGTGAAGAAGGAGCAGATGGAGGAGAAGATGAAGGGCATCAGGGAGATGAAGTGTCGTGCCGTCACCTGCAGAAAGGTACTGAGCAGCTTAGATAAACAAGTGTATGTGATTTAAAAAAATATATATATTATAAAATAATTTATCTTTAAGCTGACGTTGGTATGTGACTGTAATCATAAAGGAGAGCATGGTGGAAATGCTTGAGTGTCTTGAAAGTTTGAAAAATAAGCAGTTTTTTTCCCACGTTCCCTTGCTTCCAGTGTAGTTACACCTACTTTAAGCCGGCGGATCGCTGTGTGGAGGAGAATCATGATCTACGGTGGCACGACTCTGTCAAACGTTTCTTCAAATGTCCCTGCGGACAGAGAGCCATCGCTCTGGACAGACTGCCGCACAAACACTGCAGGTCAGACATGGAAACTTTGACATAATATGTGAGGTTTATTCCAGACAGGAAGATGATAATGATGATTTTCTGCCTCTCTAATATCTAATGTTTTACCATTCCAGTAACTGTGGTCTGTTTAAATGGGAGCGTGACGGGATGCTGAAGGTAAAAATTTCTTTCTGACCTTCTGAACGAAAAGAAAAAATATGTTTTATTGTTGTGAAAGAACAGGGCTGATGTTGTTGACGTTTTATTGCAGGAGAAAAAGGGACCAAAGATCGGTGGAGAGCTTCTCCTGCCTCGAGGAGAGGAGCAAGCCAAGTTCCTCAACAGCATGAATTGACAACACAAACTAGTTGTTAAGGGAACGTGTATTTAGATTTGTATGTCTACATTAATTATGTTTTTAAAGTCTGATGTTGTTTTGTTGATTATGGTGGTTCTTATGCTTGGAAATAAGCTGATTAAAGTGATGCTTTTTGCGACGTTTCACGTGAAATGTTTCATATTTCTGTTCAGCTTTTCTGCTGATAAAACACAAGAGAAGAAAAGCTGAACACGGATTCTGGTGCAGAGCAGAGGCGGGAGTAACTCACACAGGATCAAGTCTCTGGTTTGTTTGTGGGCCGCTGCAGGTCTGCGGCATCCTAGTAGGTTGCCAGGTTTGTGGGAATGGCACTAGAAATCACCTAATCATGTTTCAAAAACGAAATGTCGCTTCTTAATATATAGAAAAATGCAAATGTTTAATTAAAATAAAAAAAAAAGTCAAATCCATTCAAGTGAAGTCTCAAGTCATGAAACCAAGTCAAAGTCAAGTCTTTTCAGTGTTGGTCTCAACTCCTCCAATTTGTGACTCAAGTCCCCCCACCTCTGGTGCAAATCTATGGAAGGTCTAAATATGTAGTGAAATGACATCAGTGTATAATGGTAAACATGTTCCTCAATTTAAAATAGTGATATTAAGTCTTTTTTTTTTTATTGTTTATTTTGTGATTCAGGTAAGAGACAAACAGTTTCAACACGTAACACAAAGCAGATAAGAGACAGACTGAGTTTGAAAGAGTGATGATCAACAGAGACACTGAAACCTCACGTTAAAGGTGTTTATTTGTCCTGCATTCAACCACTGACTGAAGGCAGCATTTTCATGCCTCTCCTGTTTGGCTTACTGAAAGGTACTCTGGGAAATGTAGGACCCAGTGAGGTATAAAGACTAGGCAGGTTGCTTATATAACAATGTGTTTCCTTATTGTATTAGTGTGAAGTTATTACAATCCAGCCTATAAGAAGCTAGATACTTACTGCTGTTTATGTTTCATTAACAGGTAATTGGTTCCTAGAGAGTGAACCAGTCTCCTGTATGAGGACACAAACCTCTAACATCTGTTGTCTCCATGTGTTGGCCCCATGTCTGCTTAGGCCAGGTGGCTTTCACTCAAGTCTCTGAGCCAATCCACATGGCCTTAAACAGGAAAGGTCTGAAGTGGAATCACAGTATAAAGATAAAATAAGGTCTCTGCATATGACAGTGTGTGATCAGTAAGTATAGAGTGCCATGCCACATCATTTTGAGGGTTTCATTTGTGCTCATTATCCCGTTGCTGCTTTTTTTTTTTTTTTTTTTTTTACTCCTCCTTTCACTGCCTTCTCCGTCTCTTCTTTGCCCAGTTTGTGTCTAATATTTCCACTCTGGAATGTGGGATTCATTTCAGCCTGACGACTTATGCAGCTCACCTCATCTACTCTTTTATTCCACTCCGCCTCCCTCCCTTTAAATACTCCAAATACCAGACAGGGCTCGCCGGAGTTAAAACACACACACTGGGAGTCAAGAAAAACTCATCTTTATTTGTCATTTTGACTTAAAGAAATGTCAGAAAGTCAGTTTCTTAGCAAATATAAAACCATAATCCCCCTCTGGTAAATCAAGTCAATTCTTTATATAAGAGGTTGAGTTATTGTTGCTAATGTATCACACTGACATAAAGGACACTGTGTAGCTTCTATGTACATGTAAAAGGCAGTAAAAACAAGCATGCAAAATATATAACCTCCATTTAATATGATAAGGTTTAGCTAACAATACAAAGAGTCCACTTTGAATACACTTTACAGTTTGACATGGAGACACATATTGCACAGTTTAGAGTGTATAAAAATGAAGCGAAACGAAAGAAAACTTTTGTCTTGTAAATAGAAGTAGGAAAAATATGGCGATAACTGTAGCACTTGCTGTCAACATGTCAGGAATCACCTTTGGTACAGGTGATGGCAGTGTCACTACTGCTCCATTGACGGAGTTTGCTCAGTGGAACCAGTAGTAGCGAGGATAGAGGCCATCGTAGTTATACTCTCGCAGCTGCTCGTTTGTTTCCCTCGATCTCTCGTTTACCTCTGTGGATTAAACAAGAAAGAAGTTCAATGAGAGCAGCTATATAGGGATGCCAACTTCCTGAAATGGGTATAAGGAATGTGTGGGGGTGTTTTATATACATATATATATACATATATTATAGTTTTCTCTTCCAATTCTAATTTTAGCCTCATTTATCCTAAATTATCCAGTTTTTTCGAATAGCTGCTCTTGCTGTCTTGACTTGACCCTCCCAGAGTGAAAACGCGACAGAACATTGTGGGGACGCTCCCAATTCTTAGGTAGCAAACTAACGAAAACAAATATACCCTTAATTATACTTTTGTACTCATCGTTTCATTAAATCCATCTGTGCTAACTATGTGTAGTATGTCAATACTGACAAAAGTTTATGCCTTTATATCGTAATGTGTGTTGATCTGCTGCTTCACACAAGCTTTAAACCGGTTGCCAAGCGACCAGGTGGGTCTAACGATCAGTAGCTATGTAGCAACAGCTAAACTTACAAATAGTTCCCTAAAGTAAAATGTTTTTAAAACCAGGAATAACCAATTCTTGCTAAGATATCCTTGTTGGTATTAGGATTAATACTAGTGCTATAAATTGTTGGCATTTAGCAACCTTTAGCATACATGTAGCAACCTCCTGGTCCTAAATAAGACATACTGGGAATTTCTTTTAGCTAATATATCTCCCACTTGGTGAAACCAACAGTAAGTTTGTTAGCAAACCGCAGACAATATGGCAGCAAAGTCACCATCACTTGCTGATTTAGGCGAGATTTCCATTCAGCCTCTCTGACTACAAGGCTAGCGGTGATGCTAATTATGTTGGAATAATGCATCTATGCATTTGAACAGTGTCATATCTTTGTTGTTCTCCTTGTGCTGACATGGAGTAAATGCAACAATCTAGAGATGTGAAAAAATAAGTGTTATAAGTGACATTACGCTATTATGTAATGTGACCAATGAGCTAGCTGGTGGAGATCTTTTTGTTTTCCTATAATAAGTCACTGAACCAAATCTCCCAAAACACTGTGTACCTGACATGCAAAACCCAATCGCATCTTTATGGTTAGCAGTTCTTAGTTTAGAAACTGTCACTGCAACTATTTCACACTGGACAGACAACCACAGGGAAGATTGTCAGCTTGGGGTCAACCACAAATGAACACTTTGAATTGGTGTGGAGTCCCAGGCAATCTGCTGCGGTACGCGGGCCGGAGGGTGCGGAGGGGTTCATTTAAGATCCAAACTAGAACTCTGGCTTCTCTCCCTGTGCTCCTTCTCGAGCCCTCTCGTGACAACTGGCCTTTAAGTATATCTCAGGTTTTCCACAAGGATCAGCTTAGGACAGACCTCACAACATGATACAAAAAGTTGGCATTAATTTGTGTTAGTTGATATACTGTCTCTATGCACCATCTTGGAGTGGAGTGATTTTGATGTATTTTGAATGTTAAATGTTGGTATTTTCGGCCCACTGTGGAAAGGGGGAAATGAGGGATTCACTGAGGATCATTTCTCCATTATAGGAACTTGTTTCTACTTTTGTTTCACCGCCATTTTGTTCCTTTTTTGGAAGCGAAAGCAGCCGCATCCAGGTCTTACCGTCACGGTCCTCCTCGGCGTAGTTCTCGTACTCATTCCTCTGCTCCTCGTTGTACTCCCGCCTGTGCTCACTCGCTGCAATCTTTACCCTCTGCTCAGCTGTGGAGAGAAGAAGACAGGAACTTTATCTGTATTCACCCACTCACAATACTGACAGATGGAGCAGAGGGAGACATTACTGTTTCCTCCTTAAACAACCTGATGTATCATCTGCTGTGTGATTTTGAGCAATGCTAGTGGCAGATTGACATTTGGCTTGAAGGCGATGCTGTGCTAAAGTACAGCCTCACAGAGCTGCTAGCACGGCTGCAGAGTCTCATTAACTATTGAATCACTGGAAAACCGTGAACAGAATCTACTAGAGGCCGAGTATTCAGTACTCATTACTATATTATTACATAAGTACTCGGTGCTCATGGGTCGGACCACACCTATCCTCGAACATGGCCTTCATTTTGATGTCAACTAAACATCTGTAAAATTTCATGCCTGTATCTTGCACAGCTGTGACGCAATCGCGGTGCTCAGAATCACCTCTGTGGTCGTAACTGCTAGGTGTCTGCGCGCACAAGCGCCTCATGTTTACACTATGATTAGAAATGCAAGAGCGTATACTGGTCTAGTGAGGTGTTGAAAACAAATACATATGGGTAACCCACACTACTTACCTTAATATATTAGATATTTGTATAAACACCTAACCCTCCCTCCTGTTCCCTCTCTGTACAAAAACAAACATCCCCACAGGTACAGGTACAGGGCAGCCACTGTACATATTAGACTTTACTACTCCGTCTGTGTTTTTCCCCCTCACTTTAACATGAGTTACACCTGGCTTATAAATGTGGGGACTTTATGGAGGTACATTTTCTTCAATATTATTTGTGTGAACAGGTCGATAAGCTGTGTAATCTGTAAATATAATACTATAATATAACACTTTCCACAAATACAAAAAAAAATGTCTTGCAAATATAAAACAGATATCCTTTTCCAAATACACAAACAAATTCCACAAATAAAAAATGATCTGTGAAAACATTCAATTGATTTACAAATAAATGAAATATCTTCCCAACATTTACAACTTTTAAACAGACATGAATATGAATCAATTTTCTATTTGTGAAGCGAAAAAGCATTTGTGGAGCTCAGTTCTACGCTTGTCAATTTTGCACACACAGAGTTTTGAACCAAACTTTCCGCCAGTCTGAACCAAAAGTGACTCGTATCACTCGGCCACTTTTGGAAGACAACGACATTTCAACTTTTCATACTAAGAGCACATAGTCTTCTATGTGTTGTCGTTTTCCCCAAATAATTGTCCACAAGTAATGTGCACTACGTTGACGGTTGTAAGATTTGAAGTGGCAGGACCTGGTTAAGGTCTTTGATGGTATGGCTGTTGGTGTTGATGATTGTTTAGTTAAGAAATTATGTATTGCAGTTTTATTGTTCATTGTTAATATGTAGGCTAAGCTAACGTTAACTACTAAACCGGCACCTGTTCCCGTGGCAACAGAAAACATTCATGTTGTGGACTGTGGGAACGACAGCAGGGTGCTGGATTTTTTACACTGTGATGATGAAGATACATTGTACACAGACCACATTTCATTCCCACCCAACCTGTAGAGAGATAACTGGTGTTACTTCTTTACCACTGAGTTTATTGTAATCAGTCCATTTGTGAGACAAATTTTGAGACAAATTTACCTCTACAGAAATCCCATTCATAGTTTTAACACAGTATCATTTCGGGTTTCATGAACGTTTCTGGATCTTTCCAGATTTGTATGTTTGTGTGGGTGTGGCGAAATGTTCGCGGCTAAAATGAGTGACATCACACAGAGCGGGGAGAAGCTGTTCAACTGCTCTGAGAGATTTCTGTTGAACTCCTCCGCACAGGTTGTTGTTATAAAAATCGACAGTATAATAAGGCATGGGGATTTCTCACAGCCTTTGCCTGGCGCCTCGGGGAGTCTTTTGATGTTCACATTTTGTACCGTGTATTGGTTTGATAAAACTCTAAAAAATGAAGCCAAGTATATTCTTTTACTTTTACTTTAACCAAATTATGTCAAGAGTGATGCACACATTTGTACATATGTTGAATTAAACACAGAAACTGCGTGCTGCTAATTGGGCCACAAATGTGCTGACCAAGTCTACCTTCTCCAGGGCTACTAGCATTTTCAGGGGGGGCGTGGCTAGAGGCGGGGCTTCAGCCCTCTGTGCAGAGTTCATGCACAGTTCACATCATAGTTTAGTTAGGCATGAAAAGCCATTTTATAGTAAGTCATAAAAAAGTCATAGTGGTGTCACAGTCCCACTGTGTCTCCCAGTGTTTTTTCTCCCTCCCCTGTGTGTGTGTGTGTGTGTGTGTGTGTGTGTGTGTGTGTCTGGGTGCTCCTGCTGACATTAGGTGACTCAGCAGAGGCGTGGTCTGGACAGCATCTTACCACCACACCTGCAATCTATCACTCATCATCTGCAGTATATCTACCCCGGTCATCCAGCCATTCGTGGCCACAGTGTTTCGCTCTTCACTGTGGCAGTTACTCTCCCCGCCACTCTGATTAGTTTGTGTGACTACAGGGTTACCTAGTGTTTCAGTGATCTCCCCAGTGTTTTTGCCAGTATTACCTCTTTGTTCTCCTGTGCTTCAGAAGACTTCCTGATTTGTGTGCTGCTGATCCTGCTGCAGCCACACCACCCACCTGCCTCCAGTCGCCCCTCGTGTTTCAAGAGTGTGTTCACTCACCTGCCCCTGGTCTCCAGTCTTCCATACTCCTGTCTTGTGTACTCACTAGACACCTGGATTCCTCGGACCCACTCCCTCTCTGCATTCACCTTCACTATTGCTTTTTCCCCAATAAACTCCCTTGCACTGTTATTGCTGAAGTGTTTAGTGTTCTGTCTCTATTCTGAGGTCCAATGCCCGTTCTGACATAAAAAGTAACAAAGCATAAAAACATCATAGTAAAGTAAGGTATAAAAATGTCATATTATAGTAAGGCATAAAAACATCATATAGTAAGGTATAAAGAGTCATAGTATAGTAAGGCAAGACATGCTTTTTCGCTTCGCAAATAAAAAATTGATTGACAAATGTCTGTTTGAAAGTTGTAAATGTTGGGAAGATATTCACAAATGCTTTTCATTTATTTGTAAATGAATTGAATGTTTTCACAGATCATTCTTTACTTGTGGAATTTGTTTGTGTATTTGTAAAAGGATATCTGTTTTATATTTGCAAGAAATGTTTTGGAATTGGCTAATTTATTTTTTGTATTTGTGGAAGGTGTTTTATATTTACAGATTACACATTTACACACGGATTGTTGCTCTGTTCACACAAATAATACTGAAACAAACTTACCTCCATAGGATTACATCACCACATTTCATGTAAACACACAGACCATCTACTCTGCAAACTTATTTTCCCTCCAAACAGTCCAATGATGTGTAGCTTAATTGTACTGTAGGAAACACGGCTCACATGCACCTTCACACCAGCTTCTTGTGTAAAAATGACCTGTCTGTTAACAAGTATTCGTTCTGCTTCTGCTTCTATTTTCAAGTAATAGCTCATTCTCTTGTCTCCACGTGTCGGCGCTTTCTCTTTTTGGCGGAGTCGGTTGGTCGTTCTCAACGTCTACTGCATAGATTACCAAATATATAACTGTGGCGACCCCCTGTTTTGCAATGCAACAAAAGATATTTGCAATATTGCATCTATCTGATTTGTATGTTGTCTTTTAAATAATGGGGTGCTTTCTCTTAGTCAATAATGCACCTTTGTATCTTAAGCTGAGAGTAAATTGCTCCTTACATTCCAGTCTTAGCTACCTGCTCATCACTTTTCTTGTAAAAAAAAAAAGTCCTTTACACACACTCACGAAGCTCACATTCTCATGGACTGGACTGGCAAGGGACAAAATCAACTTTTTTCCAGGAATGCGGGTGTGTTTTCACAAAGCCAAGACACCGTTTGGTACTCTGATGGGTGGGCAAGGTGAAACTGCCCACAGCCTCTCTCTGGAGGTCTGCTCTGGGGCACACATGTGCTTCTCTGATGGGTTTTCCAATACAAAAGGGAGAAATTGAGAGACATACTTGAGTGAAATGATGGAAATCACTGTCGGCAGCTGAATATTGGCAAGTTTGTCCATTTCCATGCTTTCATCTCAGCTAAATGGGTGTATGAATCTGTGTTTAGTTGCTGATTTAGAGATATTTCTGATGATAATTTCTTATGTGTTTACAAGTTTTGTGCTGAAACACCTCTCATCTCGGTGTTTAATCTGTTTGGATTGAGGTGCGTTGGCGATGTGCATCGTACTGATGGCTGGCTGTGGAATAATAAGCTTATTGTGCTGAGAAACTGAGAGAGTCTGCTCCATACTACCCTGTGACTCCTTCTGCTGCCTCCAGCTCCTGTGTGTGTGTGTGTGTGTGTGTGTGTAAGAGCTGCTACTGTATAGAACAACACCTGCTTGAGTTTCCACTGCTCTGCCTCTGTTTCTCTCTTTAACTTTCGCAGCTTTCAGTCAAAACCTCAAACTATATCATCTTCAGAATTTAACTAGAAACCAATAAACCGGCCAACACTCCCCCACAAGCTCACACACACACAAGTTTGTACGGGAGGCCAAACATGCCGTATTTAGGACCGTCCGCAGTGTGGCCACATCAACCACTCGAGCAAATCAACCGCGCGTACAGCTGTCCGCCCCCGTCCTCTAACCACCAGCCAAACATTTCACTCAAAGTCCTGTCGGTTTTTCTGTTCGCGAGGTGACAGACGGGTCCTCCCTCCCCGAGACGAAAAAGTGTCAGAGAAGAAATCCCCGCTTGAATTAATAAAAAAAAAATCACATCTTTCACCATTTTACAAAAATGACGTCCACTCTCCATGTTGAACGTTAGCATGAAAACACACAGGCCACCTTCCAGCTGTCGCAGACTTTGCCAGCAGAACTCGAATAAAGATGGAAAAGTACTTATTGGAACGTACCTACGAGCTCATAGTATCGGGTCGAGCGGCGAGTGCGGCGTTTGAAGAAGTTGGAGGCGTCCGACTCAGGCATGAACACCTGTCGCGCCGCACCTGAGGGTCAGAGGTCAGAAGTTCAAGGTCACATACGGAGGACATGCGAAGCAATGTGTTGGACAGTGTTGGACAGTCGTCACCTCTAGGATTGGCTGGTTTTGTGTCGTCCCGTACTGCTGCGTTTTCCACCACACTGGAAACTGAGGGCAAAAGGAGAAACTATTATATAACCTTTTTGTAGCGAAGCATCCTTTTGTCTTTATATGTAACATATACTGATGAGACTAATCTTACACAAAAACCCTGGGTATCTAATTTCATGTATGTAATGAAATTTTCTAAATTAAGCCAAGTAAAATTTTGTATCTACGAAAAAAAGAAATAAAAACAACACATGAAAATGACAACACAGATTTTCACAGGAGTAGGATTACTGGGGAACTTCACCAGTGTATGGAAGGTTATCTGAGCCTCAACGGTTCCTTTATAAATTATTAATGTAGCAGAAAGAAAACAGGATCAAAATAGTCACAACTGTAATTATCCACAATTATCCAAAATCACAGGATGTGTAGCCTTGGAAAGCCATCGTCCAAATTTGACTTTATTCGCTGTGGTAGAAGTGTTCAGTACCAATCTTCTGACAATTAATCTTCACATTGAATAAATCAGCAGCTTTTTAGCAGCGGAGCTTGAACAGGCAACCGACCAAACTGAACAGAACCAGAGCTGAACGTAACTTCACTTAGAAAAAACATGTCAGAGTCAAATTTACTTTCATTACCTGCCTGACTCACCTTTGAAAACATTATTTAAAAATTTGATTCATATATAAATCATACATGTAATGCACCAATCATCACTTGTTTTGAGATTGGGATCAACAAATTAACTATTATTATAATTAAATGAACTCTGACATGAAAAGGTCTATGGTCAGGTTCAAGTCAGAAAGTGCCTCCAGCTTAATAAATATCGGTGCTCATCTCCCCTGAGGATGCATAACCCCAAAATACCCTACCTCCCCCATAAATCCCCCCCCCCACCCACACATGATACTCACAGGTGAGGATGAGGAGGGTGGTGAGGAGAGAGAGGACAAAGACTCGAGTCCAGGACATCTTGAAAAGACCAAGGCAAGAACTGTACTGGACTTAACAGCACACCTAACTCAACTGAGAGAGGAGAGAGAGGGGAGGGGAGGGAAGGGAAGGATAGGGAGGAAGGGAGTGGGAGGAGAAAGAGGGGGAGAAAGTTTCAGGGAGGGAGGGAAGCTGCTGGAATTTCAATTCCCCAAGAGATGAGAAGAAGAAAAAGAAGAAGAAGAAGAAGAGAGGAAGGAAGAAAGGGAGGAGTGATGGTGAATCAAAAGAAGAGGGCAGTCGAATGGAAACCAGGGTTTGGTAATAAATGAAAGGAGAGAACTCTGTGCCCCTGGACAGAGGGAGGCCCAAACGAACCCAGGACAAAAAGATACAGCAAATGGTTTTAAAAATGAATAAATGACCAACATTCATGGGACAGATAATTAAAAACAATGAGCTGAAAGACAGTAAATTGCTTCATTAGTGATATTTCTCTGTGGGTTTGTCATTACAATTGACTTCTTTCACAAATCTGACACAATATAAATATAAAAGTATTAGTGGGGCGGGTAGGCAAAGCAATTGTGCATTTTATGACCAAAGCATGAAAGTTTCAGCATATAATCTTCATACTCCAAGGTTTTATTTCAGATAATGAGGCAATTTGTATCTGACCTCTGGTGACCCTGAGAGGTCACTGACCTCCACATTGCATTTTTCCAGTTTTTGCCCCATCTCTCCATTATAATCATGTATATCTTTGCCAAAATTGCATAAAGATGCATATTTGCTGTTACGGCCTTGTAACATAATTTTGCCTCGAGCACCAGTTTTGCAGGGGGACTGCAGACCCCACCATGTCCAGGTGTTAAGGTAGCTTCTGCTGTGTCTTCTATGAAATTACACGACCAGCTAGCACAGTAGTGAACATTCTAATCAGAAGCTAGCATGCTAGTTTGGTCTGGACCACACTCATTACTCCAGGGGGCTCTGCCCTGTCCCAGAGATCACATCTGGAATGCCTCCACGTCTAAATATGAACTTTATGCTTTATAGAAACACTGGAGAAAGTTTCATGCTTTGGTCATAATGCACAATACTTTCCACATACAAGCTTATCTACTGCACTATATTATTTACAGCAGCTTTAAATATGCAGAAATTTAAATGAATTATATCCAACTAACCGTTTCTAGATTTGAATAGGATTTTCACAGAGAGTTAAGAGGCGATCTGCCTGAGGAAAGTATCGTCACCACAGCGTTCTGCTTCTGTTTCTAATTCTCAGAGACAAAAGGGAGTCAGGATGGAATAAAGACCTGAGGAAACGGGAGGCTGTCTGCTGCTGCTGCTGCAACTCATTAAGTAGTCACACCAGCAGACAGAGCCACAAGCTG
This sequence comes from Seriola aureovittata, assembly GCF_021018895.1. Classification (NCBI taxonomy): domain Eukaryota; kingdom Metazoa; phylum Chordata; class Actinopteri; order Carangiformes; family Carangidae; genus Seriola; species Seriola aureovittata. Next base: position 5,353,621 of record NC_079385.1, read on the forward strand.
CAGTTTCCTGCAAGTTGTTTTTAAAGAGAGAGGGGCAAAAAAAAAAAAAAAAAAAACTTGTTTCAAGCTTGTTTCATCTGAGGCCAAGTCAGTATCAGATGAAGCACTTTCCTGAAGATTTTTCAAAATCATTTCAAAATTTTATTCAGCTTGTCTGGTATCTGTGGATGAGCTGACACGAAGGAGGACACGTCTCTCACCAGCAGCCAGGTAACAAACACTAAGCCTGGAAGTCAGTGGCCATTTTTTTTTCTGTAGGTGGATGAGGATCCCACAGTTTGGGCTGTTTGTGTGTGTGTGTATTTTCATTGCATCACAGGTTAAATTTGAGTTTGCTGGTCAAAGTTCACTAAACTTAAACTGGGATATAGTGAGGTAAATCGGTCAGTTTACAATTTGAACACCCCAGATTCCCTCGAAGGGAAATATGATGACATAGTGTACAGGTATAACATTACAGGAATAAATACTGCAAAATAATCCCGGATAATAACAGCATTTAATAACAGATATTAACAGACCTGTTTTATATCTTTCATTGGCTGTATCCATCGTGCATTGTTGCGTTTCTACATGAGTGATGTGTGTTTCCCTCTCAGGCAGAGTGTGTGCAGGTGGTAACATCACGTTCCTGTACTGGACCCATTCATTATCGTTCCAGGTATGAGTGATCTCAGGGTTCAGCGTGCATACCTCACTGCACTAACCTGTGTTTAATGCTGCATTGTGCTGCGAGCTGCTGAACTGAATGTGTTGGGAGATGCAGGCTACTGTGGATTTATTTTTTTCTCCTTTGACTACAGTATGTGTGATGTAGTTAAATCAGCTTCCTGTAGTGGAAACTGGGCAGAGACGACGGGCTACTTTGTTCAGAGAGACGACAACAAGATCTGGATTCTGGGAAACATTTAGCTGTAAATGAGCCCGAGTGTGTGTGTGTGTGTGTGTGTGAGAGAGAGAAACTATTTACTGTGTGTGCATTTGTACATTCATGTGAACATGCATGTGTGTTTTTTCATATATTTGTCAGTGCTTGCTTTGTTTCGCCATATAAGCTTATTTGGTGTTGGTTCATATGTGTCAGTTTTTAAGTGTGCTCCTCTGTGTATTTGTGTGTCAAATAGTGTGTGCACTAAGCATGTGTTATCTGTGTGTGTGAGGCAGTTTAGCACTATCCCCCCTTGCGGTGCCGACTGTGACCAAGCCTCCACGTTTCATCTGTCCTGCATGGGAATGAATTTCCTGCATTTCTGAATTAAACTAAGATGCTGAGATCTTCCCTCTGGGTTTTGAACAAAGACGCTGTTTAAAAAACAGCCACACACACACGGTTAGCTGTGTTGGATCAGGTGTTTTTTGTGGGGAGCCAGGAAATAGCTGGGCCTCCATCTGAAAGCAGCTGCACTCTCTGACACCAACATATGGCTGTTACTGCTCAAATGTCATTTACTGTCGAGCAACTTTCTCTGATTTTGTGTCTGATTGTAACATGTCTTCATGTCTAACCCTAACCCTAACCCTAATAAAAATATTTATAACATACATGTGGCCCCAATCCTCTTCCACAATTCAGTTACAGGTCAAAGGGTCAGATGTGTCCGAAGCTTTTATTTTAAATTAAAACAAAGTCTCAAATCATTTTCATTATTAGTCTTATTGAAACATTCTATTTGTCAAGATCCTAAAAAACAAGATTAAAATCCATTCACTCATTATCAAACAGTCATCGTTCAACAAACAGAAAATCAACACAGTGTTACATTTATAAAGGCAGTGTAGGTGTAGATTAAGAGCTAAAGTCAGCCTGGATTATTTATAAATTTCTAAATATAGCTTCTATTAAAGTCTCTTGCTCCTTTATCTTAAATGTCACTCCATCACTCTCTCTCTCTTTCACTGTATAATTCTGATTGCTTCTAATCAACATGCAAAATGTCTTTTTCAGGCTTGTCTTTCCCTTTCCATTAAGGGTTTGGTTAATTAAATAGCTTGATCTGCTTCATCTTGTGCTGTCAAACAAACTGTCACATGCTTTACTCTCCAAAACAACTGTGCAGAGATTTGTTTATGAGGTAAATGATATTTCCCAGTCTTCATGTTCTCTGTTAGTTCGCTGTCTGTACATCACAGTTCCAACACAAATGTCCAAACTATTATGAGCAAGATTACAGTAAGTAATCTGAACATTACATTCCTCAGATGTACCATAAGAAAAATTAGCTTAACAAGAAGCCGTGAGCGCCGTCGGTGTCAGTGCGACAGGCCCTGTTGCTTCTTATCCAATCACAATCATTATATTAATCTGTTCTCCTTTCAGCTCAGTGATCGGTCACCCTGTAGTCATGTGCTGGTCTGTAGCGTCCTCACAGTGAAACCCTCTCTCCCTGCACCACACGGCCTCGGACAGCCCAGGTATCCTGTAGGGGAGGAGTCAAAGGTTCAGTTCAACAAAAAAAAACAAAAAAAAACACTTTTTTTTTTTTTTGCAGTAGCCAATCACTAACTTTTTGTTTATGCATATGCTCATTTTAACAAAACCTTTTCCGCACAGATTTTTCCTTAAAGAGGTACTTGAAATTTCCTATTTCAATTCCATAAAGTTGGGGGACTTTTAAGAGACAATGTTGTCTTTTTTAAAAATAATTCACTAATTAGTCACTAATTCAAGTAGCAGAGGCCATAACATCCTGACTCTAGTGTCTAGTGTGGGTGTAGTTAAAAAAAAAACAAAAAAAACACCCACATTACCCATAATTCTTCCAAATACTGCCCTTTCATTAGATCATCAAGTGTTTTCACAGTCATTTCTTGTGAAGAGTAAACTGAACTTTGTTTGATCTCATTTATTTGTTTAATTAAATGCTCACAAGTGTTTCAGTGAAGGGTTTTATTGATGCAACAATAACTTCCATGAGCTGATCCACCGTCAATGGTTAAGAGTTAATTGTGTCAATTAAATCAATTTCATTATATAATTGGATTTACTAAACCGCAGTTTGAAGTTATATTTGTCACATGCCAAGGTACAATGTATAGTAAGCAACGCGGCAAAATGAGGATTGGACTACGCGGTAGAGCAGACTGTGCAAAAATATTGTGATTGTATCGAATAATGGGCCAAGCCTAATTGTAACTGTTAACATATGCTTTTTATAGCATATCGACAACTCTGACATATTTCCTCTGCAGTGTGATGGGCTCCAAGCTCCTGAATACAGACGCTTGTTGCTTTGCAATGGTTGACTGCAAAGTAAACGTAGCTCATCACAGACATGTAATGGGGGATTTTAATGTACTCAAACAATAGTAAGACATCATCTAGTGACGTTGCTATTGCTACCAGACTTTAATTATAACATGTTTCTGTAATACTATCATCATATCATATCAACAGTTTCTCTGGTTAGTAGTTTACATAAAAAACATCATGCTCAGAGTCCCTTTGTGTGTTCACGTGCTCTGGCTTTGTAGGCTTAAGTTAGTTATCACTGTTCTCTCATTGCACTAAGCTTTAAAGTGTATTCTTGCATGGACAGGCACATTTAGAAGTTACAAGCCAAATGACAACAATATGCACACAACACTTTCAGGCCTTTTGCAGGTTATACTATGTAGTCGGCTGTAAATGTCTGACCTGGAAGGTAATTTCGTCGCCCACAGCGTACTTCCTCGCTGCGATCTCCTTCACCTCTTTCTCTATGTTTTCCTGTGTGGTTCCCTTCACATCGATGTAATAGCAGTCAGCGCTGGCGTAGTGGCAGGAGATGGCCTGGAAACACACACACACGTTATCACACACAATTTGTTATAATATTTTTTTAATCACATGTATTTCCATCACAATTACTAATATGATTTGCTGTTTGCGATTCACATAAAAACCCTGTGATTTAAAAAAAAAAACAACGTAGGGTGTTTGGTCTGAGGAATGCCGGAACGCCGGGTGCATTGTGGGTAGTGTAGTACCTTGCGGAAACCCTGCGTCTGATTCATGCCAGAGCCATGGATGAGCAGCGGGTGGAAGAAGACAGTGTCACCTTTCTCCATCTCCAGGTGCACCCTGGGATGCTGCGAGTCATAGTCTCGCACTCCGTGGTACATCTTGTTCACCCCACCCTGAGGACAAACACAGTGCTAAGATAGTGTATATATATATATATATATGTGTGTGTATCTTCTAGCAGGTGTGATTATGCTTCTGACAGTGTTTTGTGTGTGTGTGTGTGTGTGTGTGTGTGTGTGTGTGTGTACCTGCCACTCGGGGTAGTCATGCTCCTTCAGCGTGCCGGTGTGTGTCCCCGGCAGGACGACCAGGCAGCCGTTCTGCCTATTCACTTTCTCCATCGCCGTCCAAGAGCAGACGATCCGGTCAGTCGGTCGGAACGGGAAGTAATGCAGATCCTGATGCATCGGGTGACGAGACGTCTTCTTACCTGAAACACAGGACACAGCAGATGTATCCTAACACCTCAACATGGTTTAAAGGTGATTTGTGTAGAAGATATTTAATATCAAGAGGGAAAAACACAAATAGCACCATGCAGCAATGGTTTTATCAGTGGACTTTTATCGGGACTTCTCTGTCCTGCTGCTGGTTTAATGAGAGTTGGTGGTGGCAACATGCAAAGAAAAAATAAAGATAACTGTTTGTTTACAAGAAAACTCCACAGGGTAGCTTTAAGTTCAAACTGAGGATAGATGATGTCTAGATGAGGCTGGATGAGCTTTAATTGAAAAGGGACATTTTAATAGAGCAGTTCCCAAACTTCAGGGATGTCTGAAGTTCCCCTTGATTTAAGGACAAACAAGAATCCTTTTCTCATATTGTAAATATCATTTAAAAATGACAATTCTTTTATTTCCATTATCAATTAATCAGCCGTTTATTTCATTTCGACTGATTAATTGACTAACCACTTCAGCTCTAATACTGATTTTTCCTCGCCCCATACCTGCATCAGGAGGCTTGTTGATCAGCATGGTGTGCATGGCCATGATGTTTGGTCCAGTGAAACACTCCACATACTTCAGGATCTGACAGACACAGGCACAAGTGTCTGTTGATCAGTGTTTTGCGTTTAAATCATTTCAAACTTAAGCTGTTTTTTAATTAAAAGAAACTCAAGTGTATCACAGCTAATTTAACAATAATGTGACATTCAGGTATTAACTGAACTAAAGGAAGAGTTGAAAATGTTTTCTTAAGCCGACAGATTAACACAGGTGTGATCTGCTGTATGTGTGTGTTGTTGTACCTGTGGTAAGGTGCAGTACCGGAACAGCTCGGGATCTTCCTGGAAGTCCTGGAGTTTGGAGACAGCTTTCTGATCCGGGATGAACTCTGACTTAACGATCGCCACATCTCTCATCACCACCAGACCGGGAACTTTCACTTCCTGTCGACAGATCCGTTCAAACTCCTTCCTGAAGAACACACACAGATCATGTTCAACACCTCACAGATGATCTGAACGCCTTTAAAAGAATGAATACTTTCACTGTGGATTATTTTGATACCATTATATGTTATAATTAAGCCTGTAGTTTTCAATAATTGGTTTATAGTGGTCCTTATCATATGAAACTACTGACAACTAATATTAATATTATATGCTTATACACTCGGTATCATTTTCTTTGCAGTTGCAGAGTTTGTGATGGTTACCTGAACTTGTCGATGTCCTCCTCAGACACCAGGTTCTTGATGAGAACGAAGCCATTTTCTTCATAAAAGAGTCGCTGATCTGGGGTCAGCAGGTCAGTATCAAAACTGTATCTGCCAAAAAAAAGAAAAAAAAAGGTGACAATGCAGTGTAGTTCAGTATGTGTTGGTTTAGTTGGAATGAAAAGCTGCTGCTGACTCATTGGTCTAAGGGAAATGATTGACAGACAGCGGCTCAGACAGTCATATTAGATTACAGTAAATACCACATCACTACCTCCTGGTGGTGACTACAAGCAGGGTTTGGTCTTTCCCACTTTCTCTCCTCATAACAAAATGTGTGAACGACTCAGTCAAACTATGACTATCATAACACTGCCACTAAACTACCTTAAAACAGCTTTAATCTTCTTGTTGTCTCTTGAACAAATGAATGCATAGTGTCAGAGGTGAATGGTGAATTGTATAATTGTATGCACCACAACCTTTACCCTGAGACAACTGCTGAAGCTGCCAAATGCTGTAGTGAAATTACAGCTGCTTCAAACTAACGGTGGATCCTTACCTCAGTCTCTGAGGGTGACTGCTGTAGCTGAAGGTTTGAGCAGAGGTCGGTGCAGCTCTCTGAAGAAAACCAGTTGAGGACGAAATGAGGCAACACAGACAGAGAGAGATTTCAGATCTATTTCTATTCCTCTGCTCCACTTTTTTCTCTGAAGTCTTTCACTTTCACAATATCTTCCAAAACAACACACAGAGAAGTGCTGGTGTGTTGTTGTTGACCTCTAGTTATTGAGGTCAGCCCATGTCAGTGCAGAAGCAACATGAGCTAACAGAAACATAGAAATAATATAGAAATCTTTATTTTTTTGTCTGTTATATTTTCTCCGGTGTGAAAAGCTGCATGCTAATTCAACAGAAAACACATCCAGAGGCCGCGAAACAAAGAAAACATTCTTGTGTTTAAGTTAACTTATTAATTTCAGATAAAAGTTAGCAAGCTAAAAAGAAAAGAGCTAAAAACAGAGGCTAGCCTTCTGAGCTACTTTAAGCTAATCTCCACCAAGCAGATGTAGATAGAAATATAAAAGACAATTTCAGAGCCTTCATGCAACCATTAGAAACACATTTGCCTTTTTGTCTTTGAACACAGCACTTTAAACCTTTAGCGTTCAGTTCCTGTTTAACTACAGAACTGCTGCAGAACCAGTTGCCTCCATTGAAACTACCGATACCCTGTTCCCGGAGGCCCGCTGACTACAGAGGGACCCCGGTCTGCTCCACCAACGCTGCTCACCTCTCGGTGCGCCGCTATCGGCAAACAAGGCAGCCTGCGATCCGCTGTGTGACGCTCCAATGACACAGCGGATCATAGACCATTGAAAGGATACGATCGCAGCGGGTGATCTATCAAGATGATTGATAAGCAGTTTGAGTCTTTCCGCAGCCCGAGACATCTTCCAGTCCGGTTTCTGTAATCCCGTTGTGATCCCAGGAAGCACGTCGGGAAATTAAAGGACAGTGGGTCTAACTGAGGCAAAGGGCAGAGTGATGACAACACACACACTTGCACAATGTCAACACCGTGTGTTGGCTGCTTCATACATGTCTGTACCTCACCACACTGAGGAGAGAGTACTCAGATTTTGTCCTGGGTAAAAGTGTAAGCATCTGTTGGAAGTGTAGCTCTGTGACATGGCGCCTGTTGTGTTTTACGATCCGCTGTTGAAGCACATAGAAAAATATGGATTTCATATTTGACTTGATTTGCCAGCTTCCACAAGCTGACACATCCACCAGAGGGCAGCAAGGACCAGTGAACAACTGTCAGAGCTGCTTAGTGGTTGTGAAGCTTTGACAACTTTACATGTATCCAGGTGGTGCAGTCAAATGTGACAGGACCTGATGACCTAATAACTGGTCTATGTTTCAATGCTATCTCTAAAAGCAGGCTTGTGTGTGTATACAGATTATATAAGACATTTATGTGTTCATTTCAATGGTTTTTGTTCAACTATTTATTTATTTATTTCTATTTATCTGATGCCAGAAATTGATTAATGCAACTTTAACCAACATGAGAACCAACATGTGTCTGGGACACAGATAAAACAATCAACATGTCCCTCAAACTATATGACCATATAGCTCCTTACCCAGGAGCATCTCCATAGCTCCCCTAGAGTTTCATTGTCATGGTTACAATAATAAATATGTTTATAAGAAATAAATAAGATGAGGTCATGGAAAGGTCATGGATAAAACAAATGATAATGACAACCGGTTTCAAACAAGAAAAGAGCAACAGTGTCTGGTGTCAAAGTTGAGAGCTTTGTGAGTTACATCAGTGATAGCAGCACACAAGTTCCAGACACTGACAAGATCAGGTGAAGGTAGATGATTTTACCACAGTGTGGGTACACACTGGGGGTGTAGCAAGCAACTGCCCCATCACCAGTCCCCTTGGAAAGATGGGATGTGGGCACTGACTAACTGCTGCCTGCCTCTGTTGTGCCTGCTGTACTCGTTGGCAGCCGGTACTGATGTTCCTCCCTTACCTGCATGGGTCCTCCTGAAGAGGCTGTGCAGACACAGGGAGGGCTGGAGGCAATGCAGTACCCTGGAGCAGCACAGTGAGCCCCTCCCTCTTGCTCTTGCTGTTGTGCAACTGGATGAGGGTGTTCTGATTGACCACAAACAACTGCATGTCTGTCCCCTGCATCACCAGCGCATTCCCAACCACAAGCTGTCTGATTTTACGGTAGTCCCTAAGAATTAAGGACCACCTCGAATCAGTCGTCTTGCCTTTCCTCAGTGGGCTTGGATGCAGATTGCAGAGTCTTATAAAAATGTTCTGCACCAACCGACTGCCTTCAGGCCACTGGGCAGAGTCACTACTTGCACCAAATGTGCAACAGGTGCCACTCTGCACACCGGGTGTCTTTGAGGGCTTCTTCGATGTCCTAAACCGGCCACTCAGGTCTGTCCCGATGGCGAGCTTCATGAACCACCCGCTGCTTGTCACCTTCATCCAGAGCCTGCAATACTGAAATGATTGTGTCTGCCTGCTGGTTGCTGAGACAGAGGTCTGATCCCAAAGCTCCACCAAACTCTGCAAGGCTGTCCACATGCTGGTACCTAGAGATATTTTGTTCATCAACAGCCTGTGCAAATGATTAAGAAGTTTAGATAGCAATGTAAAACCATCACTGACGGTAAACTTTAATGACATTTATTGATGTTGTGGATTTAATATGGAATATGTACTCAAGATAGTTAAGAGCTAGGCTCATGTTCATATTCATACATTCTCAAATGAACACACTGATGCTTACCATATCTTTATCTTCAGCTTGATTATCAACTCCAGCTACAGAAGATGAAGTAGAGGACAGAGTGCTGGAAGCCAGGGTGGATGTGCCGGGATACGTGGAGGAGACGCTGGAGGCCAGACCAGATGTGATGGTAGAAGGACCTTGAGTCCTCCACATCATGCTCCTCAATGAGCTGAGCCGTCTCC
>NC_079385.1:5367802-5400302 GCF_021018895.1 Seriola aureovittata
CGCAATCTTATATTTTACAAGCCAAGTCAAAACCAATTGAACCCAAACAGCAAAGTGCCTCAGAGCAAAGAAATTTTTTTATTCAGCATATGTTGTGCATTAGACTCAATAGTAAGCCAGTCTTAAAATTCTGCGATGGGGTTGATGTCATGATGGAATATGACAATATTTAATCGTCAAATCTCCTTCATAGACTTAGTATCATTAGCTGTATAGTCATAGTGTAAATAGCCATAACATATTCTCTCCCACCACTTTCCTCTGTTGGCAGTAGTCTAGTTAATACACTTCTTTATTTACACCTAGTCGTTGTCCTGTTGTGTTCTTTTGTAGTAGAGACTGGAAATCCATTGAATTGAGGCGTCATGGCTTCTAATGACACTGATCACATTAATCAATTAAATTTTTCTGTGGTGTCCTCCCCGAGGACTGGTGCCCACTTATCCATGAGAGCAAATTTTAAATAGTTTTCTCCAATGCATTATGTCAGCTGTGTGGCATATCATTTGGTTAATTCTGACATCTCTTACAAAGCTACACCACAGCAATTTAAGTGACAAAAGGCAAATAACAGAAGAGAGCAAAATGAATGCAAAAGTTCAAGATTAACTGAACTTGCATGCACATTTGATGCCACACAATTAGGGAACGGTTTCATTAAGATTTTATCATTACTACTAGGGGGATTGATGATTGCTTTATTTTCTCATATGTACTCAATTAACATTATTGAGTGGCAAACTTCAACAGCATTGTTTTGAACAAATCACTATTATAGACTGGTATTGTGATGATTGAAATATAAATCAAGTCTAATCATCAATGATTTACTACAGGAATTTTTGAGTGTTTTTACAGTGCAGTAGTTCCCCAGCTGCCCCCCACATCACTAAATCCACCCCTGCTATGAGCGATCTGAAACCCAAACTGAATTTGATGATGCTCTTACTGTCCATTTCAGATTGAATTTAAGAACACACCCAGAACAATCAGCTGGCTAATGGTTACTTTTCATCATTAACCCATGTTGGTATTATATAGTTGACTCTGTGTGGGCCCCAGGCTGCTGGCATACAAAATACACCTGGATCAACAACGGTTGAACTATGAGCTAGTCGGTAGATACAGTACATTTCTGCTGCACGGTGCTCCAGCGTGACAGAGCTGCCCTCGACCCGCACACACACCCGCGCGCACGCACACGCACACCCGCGCGCACGCACACACCCGCGCGCACGCACACACACACACACACACACACACACACACACACACACACACACAGGCTCGGGGGAGGGGGCGACGACGATTGGTGAAACTGTTTACCAAGATGGCTGCTACATTATTAGAGCTTCTCTGTGGCAAAAATTATTTCTAATCAAACAATTGATCGGCAGGCGCGGAGCGGTTGAATAAGCCTGTTATCTATGCAATAACCCGGAATTCATTTGACTAGGTGTTATCCACTCATACTCACAGTCAGGATGGCCGAGCGGTCTAAGGCGCTGCGTTCAGGTCGCAGTCTCCTCTGGAGGCGTGGGTTCGAATCCCACTTCTGACAAGTTTATTTTTTATTTCAGCAGCACCTGTACTGTGTCACTGTTGTATCGAGACGCGTAGGTATCTCTCGGTTAAAGGTATCTCTCTCGACGAGTGTAGTTGTGTTGCAGATTACATGAACGAACTGCTACAGCACTTGCATTTCTTTGGGTATCCACTAGAGGGCAGCAAAGGCCAGTGAACAACTGAAAGTCTATTTTTTTGAGGAGGCTACCAGTCAGAATCAGAGCCTTGCTATTTATAATTAGGTTTTCAACATACAAGGATTTTGCTTTGGTGCATATCAATAAACATAATAAAAGGAAAAGAAATATAAGCTAAGATAAAACAAGCAAGTACTGCAGGTCAGATAGCTTTAATAGGAAAAAAACCCCCAAAAAACTAACAAGATAAAATATTTACAATAAAATGTGAAGAAAGTCCAGTCTTATCTGATAAGATTTGATGATATTATTACTGGTCAAAATGGTTCCATGTTTGAATACTATTTATGCTATGTATACAGATTACTTGAAAATATAATAAAAATTAATAAATCAATAAATAATAAAAAATAAAGATACAATATTGAACATGTGAATCCTTCACACTTTTCCATTTTCAAGGGAATTGAAAATGAGCAGAACCAGTCATTAATGGAGTTCTGTGAAGTACGAAAGTGTATTTGGTTTCTGATAAATCTCTAACATACATCAGTCTATTCATACTAGGTTGGTATTTCATTTTCTTACTGGTACTGTGAGGGAGCTGGCAAGCATCCCCCCTCACTAAGGTGAAAAAACAATACACATTGGCTAAAACAGGAAGTTTATTTTTTGTTGTGCTTTTATTTTGGGAACCCCTACTAACCACTCTCTCTGTTTGAGGTCTACTTCCGGGGGGGCGTGTTTTCATGGAGTGCACACATGGGAATGCTGCCAGACTCAGCAGGTGTCAATTACCTCATCAGGCTGTACCAAGTGGGCAGGAATGAGAGAGGGGAGTGGGTAGAGGGGTTTTACTTAAGTTTGGCTTTTGTTGGGTATTTCTTTAGTTTATTATGTATTCTATTTTGATCTGTTAGGCCAAAGGTTAGTTTATGTAAATATCAGTGTGGTTAAATTGTAAAGGTATTCGAGATGTGTGGTGCTAGTGTCTAGGGTCCCTGCACTAGGTGATGTTTGGTAGAGGCTAGGGGTACTTATACCAGGTGGGAAAGCAGGGTAGTGTGTCAAAGAATGGGGGTCAGGTTGGATGTCACTGCTGCTGCTGCCGCTGCTGCTATCCAATGTAACCTGCTACACCAGTCAGACTGCTTTGGTTGTCCAGCCATCCTGTGACCTCTATGTAAGAATTTTCAGGAGGATTAGACAACATCATTGGAATACCACACATGGGTACAGTAAAGCTTTGGTTAGTGATCCCATGGATGATAGTCTTACTGGTACCTATAATAACACACCCACAGTATTACCATTAACGCCATCGATCTGTAAATGCATTTTAAATCAGGTTCCACCAAATTTGAACTCAGGTCACTGGATTCAAAGTCCAAAGTGCTAACCATTACACCATGGAAGCACATGATAGCATTTCTGGTGTTTTAAGATCATCCAAAACAACAGAATCATTGTTCACACTGCTAAAGTAATGTGGCCACATGTGGCCCAGACCACCTCAAAATGTGGTCTGAGCGATCAGATCTCAAAAACATCTTGTGTGCGTTCACGTCTGGTTGCCTTTTGTGTCGTCTATCCGTAATCTTACCTTAAAACAAATTCCAGAAAGATCTGAGCTCAGCTAATCCATGTAGGAGGAGCACAAGCACTGCACATTTTGGAATAAGAATGAAAATGCTCATGTCAGAAGTGGGATTCGAACCCACGCCTCCAGGGGAGACTGCGACCTGAACGCAGCGCCTTAGACCGCTCGGCCATCCTGACTATATAAAACCTTTCCACATGACTTTAAACTGAAAGGGTACAACTTTATTCATGTTTTACTTCACTCCATTTTATTCTGTTATCTAATAATTACTCACAGTGAACTCCTCAGGATCGCCTGGGAGTAGCTGGTAAACGTTGCTGAGGAGAGGGATGTTTGGGCCTGCCAAACAAAGTAGAAATCAAATCAAATGTCAGTAATGGATGTCTTAGTTACGGTTAAATCAGGATAGAGTGCCCATATCAGTTGGACACCGGACCAGTCCTCGGTTGGACTAGAGCGGGGTTGACGGCATAAAATTAGAGCAGAGACCAGGGACTTTAAATACAAAAGCCGGCACTTTACTCAATTTAAACACAGACAAAACATACAAATATAACAATTTACTCAAACCAATGAATACTCCTGCAGGTAATGAAAATGTCAATCAAACTCACTTTTTCTCCTGTTAGTTCTTTTACCTGGGTAAGGAATAGTTTAGTTCAGGTAATCCACCCAGGCTGGATGGTTTGTTTGAATCCTTTATTTTAGAATTTCAGATTCAGTTTTCTATTATAAGATCGGTCTATAAGTGGTTATCTTGCTTTTAGGTTACTAGATGTACCTATATTGGTTCTGTTACTTTCTTGAGTTAACTTTTTTCTTCCATTCACAGGTGAAATAAGACTTCACAGTTTCCAAATTAAAACTGAATGAACATTACTGTACCCAAAATCATAACACTTGAAAATTACGAATACAAAATACAGCATGAATGTGTTATTCAATCCACTTAAAGTTCAGTTAGTTATGAATTCCAATTCAGTTCAGTTCGAAGAAACTAATCCCAACACTCCCAACGCTGTGGCAGCAAGTTCAACCATAGTCCCACACGCAAGCACTGGGTCCTCTCACTGGCGTAATAACGAATTCTTATCTTTAGGAACGTAGACCGCGGGTTTGGCTCGCCATCTTGTTTCTGTGTGCGTCTCCCCACATGCAGCGGAATAATCTTCACTTAAAACGTAAATAAAGAACCAGAAAAAACCCGACCTGTACTACAGGTCATGCAGTAAATAATTCACTCTATTAATAAATCAAAACAGTAAAGTTTAACAATCACTGTGTGTCATAACCATAATGTTACTGCTACGTCATTTAATTAGACCTGAAAATGGCGTTGTAGTGGTGAGCTTCTGATCCCACACACTCGTCTCTTTCATGTAATTAACTCTGTCTCACAAACAAAATGCACGTTATTATTTAGCCTCGTCAATAAACTAAACCCAACTTTATTAACTGGCCACAGTCCATGCTCGTGGCTTTCTCCACACAGTTATTAGCTCTTAGCTAGCATTAGCATTCACAAGTGCATAACATTACAAACACAGTTCCAATAAAACGAGTTAAAACTCACCAAACCCGTTGTAGTCTGTTTAGATATGACTTCCATAAATCACCGGTCAGGTAGTTGTTATTTTTCCGGTTGTAATTCACCATTTGTAAGTAGTATTTTGCCCATAAACTTCTCTGTTTGTTTACGCCACTCTGTTTTCTGAGCTTATGTTATGTCAACAAGAGCACAGGAAACCGAGCCTCTTAAAGGGGAAACGTCATTACAACTTTTATAGGCATACTTTTAATTGTACCCATTAAATTACTATCAGCAATTTTTAAATTGCTCTTATTTAATGAAATGCACACACTTTTAACCAATGTATTTATGTATTTTAATGAATTATTTATAACTATTTATTTATGCCATTTTAACGTGAATGAAGTAACAACAAAGTAATAATGAAGTTACTTAAGTTAAGACTTTTTAATAAGATGTGTCTCTGGTACAGTTACACCTGTGCTTACACTTGTAATCAGATCACCCAAGACGGATTTTCATGCCATGGCTGAACAGAACCTATAATCCAACCTCAAATCAGGCTCCACCGAGAAAGTCCAGACACCATGGATCCACTTATAAGTCACTGGGAATGAGTGATGTGTTTCAAATTTTGCAGTCAGTTTTATTTGAGTTTTTCTATTTGTCTTTCTGTTATTCTACTTTCCATTATATAAAGATATAAATTTATACATAAAGTTGTGTCTTTCTTCTTGGTTATCTCTATACTACTATACTATACTACTTTTTTCAAGATTTTTTTCAAGATATTTTTCAAGAATTTCAAGATCACCGTTGCAATTGATAGATATGACCTGAATAAGTGGATAAAGAGGGAATAATTCATGAAAAATAGCCCTGAATATGGATCCAAAATTGATATCTGATTACCATACAGGCTAGTGGCAAGCCAGATACAACACAGAGTTTATCTACGCCACTCAACCCAATTTTTAAGTCTAGGAACTTAAAGTAAATTGCAATTTCTCAGAAGTATGACTCTACAGACACTCTCACTCCACTCATACATTTGTTGAATGCCATCATCTGATGAGTGAGATGGACATGGAGTAGATATGCAGCAAAATTTCTATACAGACTCACTGGATGGCCAACAAAGGACACTGCATGCCATAGACTGGCAATTGAACCAATTTGTATATGATATGGCAACTACTCTTTCTTATCTACTCTTTTTTGGCTATTGTACATCACTGGTCCTGGTTCATTCCTGGTCTGGTGATAGGTCACACTATGAAGCCAAAGCAGCATCCGTCTGGTGTATGCAGTCAGCATATATCTGCAAAGCAACTGGGTTTAATGTACTGTTGCTTCACTCTGAAGCACACTGTTTTGTGCCATGCACAAGACTGCTGCATCATCTCACTGTAACAGCAAAGGTATGTCAGCCTCCTCAGTAGCACCACACCTGTCTGCTCACAGACAAACCAGTCTGGTATGCCAAGAGCCTCCACCAGCAGCGGTGTGTGATTTTTTCTCAACCGAAAGACACTCATGACACTGATCGTCCTCCATGTCATCCAGATTAGTTTATTGACTTGTCTATATGGCAAATCTAAAATGCTGTACCTGTTCATGTCATAGAGAAAAACAAACTGCTCATGTGGTATCTAACTTGTCCTTTAAAGCATATATCAATTGCTCTCTTGCCATTTTAAGAGACATATTGTAGCCTAAACAATGTTCCTCTTCTTAGCAATGTCCAGCATCCCCCACAGGCAGCTGCAGGAGAGCAGGGGTCTTGTGAGGTTTCTAGCACTATCCAGTGGTCACTGCCTATATTACAAACAGGCAATAATTTAAAAAGAAAAGAACAGCCTCTTGACACTGTATCATGTTTGTAAAGCCCAAAATGAACCACTTCTGACAGTCTGCGGATAAGACAGATCTCAAAAGTGGTGAATGATGGTCACAGGTCAGATTAAAACCAGGGCCACTGCAGTTAAGACTAAGCCTTTATAGTACATGCCCCACCAATTTCTTTTTTCTTGTTTTGTTTAGTTTTGTTTTGTTTTTCAATATCCCTGTTACTCAAGTAATATTGACACCAAGGTCATCAAACAATACTTAAATGATAAATATACATAAAATAAATGAGGTACATACATTTTATTCTCACAGAAAAGTGATGACACACAAACACAAATGGGAAGGGAAAAGGGAAGTATTTGCAAAGCCTTCTGAGGAAAGGGAGGACAGAAAAGGAGATACGACTATGAACAAAAAAACGGCTGTATTTAACTGCTGTATTTACCTTCCCTCTTGAACACTATTCTTATCTGTGCTCACCATTTCTCTATGGTGGCCCTGAGAGCTCAATGCAATGCAAAGGGGTTGGTGGGGGCACCTTGAAGGAATAATCCTAACCGCAGCGGCATGGGTCCAACTTGTGGCCCTTTGCTGCATATCATTCTGTCTCTCTTTCACTTTTGGAATTAAGGCAAAAAAAGAGAGAGTGATGAACCTGTCTGGGACACACTTATTATCCAATGCTTTTAACTTCAAAAGTCACAATTGTGCATACACACAGAACAAGTCCCAGCCAGGTTCATCACTTTTTGGTGTCCCCTGGAAACACTCCCATTGTGTTGCGTGAATTTGCAGCGCATTGTGTTGTCAAATTGATGACGTTTTCTGAATTTGTAGTGCTTTTGTGTATTTGCATGTGTTTTCTTAAGTTTAAGTGTGTTGAGCTCTCAGGGCCACCGTACTTAACCTCTCCTCTCCTCTAGTTTCCGGTGAATGTGAGCATGAGTGGCGGTGGTGGACGTACGAGTGGCGCGGAGTTTGAATTGGTTTGTGTCTGTTTTTCCAACTGTTCTTCCACTGTTTCTATCTGCATGATCAGGTAAGCCACTTTAATAGTTTTTTCTGTCGAGTTGTTGGTGTGATTGTCGGTGTTGCTGGCGGGTATTTCAGCTCCTCCGTCTATCCGACAGGGAGTGCGGATAGTCCCTCCGGATGGTACTGTTACTGTTGAGGAAGTTCTGCTGGCTGCAGGTGAGCAGGTAGGACATAACAATCTGGTTTATGTATCTCGAATGAACAAAGCTGTGGTTGTGTTCCTTAAGAGTGAATCACTGGTTTACAAGCTGATAGAGAGCGGCGTGTTCATTAGGGATTTATTTGTGCAGGTTTCCCCGCTGTCGGTTCCCTCCACGCAGATTACCGTTACAGGTGTTCCGCCGTTCATTCCTAACGAGCTGTTGGAGCTACGTCGGTTTGGGAAATTTGCGAGTGGGTTTAAAACTGTCACCTTGGGGTGTAAAGACTTAGGGTCTCAAGCATGTGCAGTCTCTAAGCCGACAGGTGTTCTTGTTTTTAGACTCACCCACACAGACTCTGGAGGTATCTTTCAGAGTCAAGCACTGTGACGGTTATTATATGGTGTATGCCAGTTTGGGATAGATGAGATACTTTGAATGTGGAGATGTGGGACGCAATCGTTTAACGTGTCCGCACAAGGACAAGAGAGTGATTGGCGGTAGTACGGCGGCTCCGCGAGCTCCGAGGCGGCGGCCGGTGCGTCCGGGACTAGCGCGGTTGCGTCTGGCGCTGCAGCCGGTTCCGGGTCCGTGTCCGGCTGCCCGGCGGGCGCCTCAAGAAATCTGCGTAGCTCCAAGTCTGTAGAAGTTAATGGAAAAACACAGTTGGTTGGAAATAATGAAGGAGCAGTTTCTACAAGTCCTCCTTGAAAAAAGGTGGCTATAAATGAAGGGCAGGGGTTGTGCAGCAGCCAGGCTTCATGTGATGGAGAGGACATGGAAGATGATTGAGTAAGATAATGTGTCTATTGCTGACACGTCTTGAAGGAGTACAGATCTTTATTCACTGGAGGGAATCAATCTCTTTTTGGATGAAACTTACAAAAGATCACTAAACATGAGTGATTATTTCAGTGACACTGAAAAATTCACTAGATCTGTTAATGTACTTTGGGTTTGACCTCTTGGATGAAAAGAAGCGCTTCCCTCTGAAGAAGCACATTACCACTCTGAGAAAAGGTAAAATTGCAAAAAAGACAAAGAAGTAAAAAATGATCATGCATCACAAGGTGTTTTTCTCTATCCACTGCTCTCTGCTGGTTTCTGCTTGTCTATTTCTCTTTTCTGACCTCTCTATAAAGAGACTTAAGATAGGATCTTTAAACATAAATGGTGAGAGGGATAGGCAGAAAAGGGCACTAATCTCTGAGGTCTCAAATCAAAAAGGGATCGATGTGTTGTTCTTACAAGAAACACACACAAATACATCTGATGAGACAGATTGGGGTTTATGGTGGGAGGGTTCTTATAATCTTAGTCATGGAACAAACTCATGGAACAAACTTCAGTGCAGGGGTAGCCGTTCTTTTTAAAACATCTGCAAATGCAACCATTTTATCCTGTTGTGGTCTGAAGTGGTGAATGGTCGTTTGTTAATTGTTGGCAGAAATAGAAAACTTGGTTTTCTGTTTCATTATTATCTATGCCCACAATAACGGAGCAGAAAGAGTAGGAAGTTACTGAACCACCATCAAGACCATATCATTATTGGTGGTGATTTCAACTGCACCATAGACTTTACTGAAGACAGGATAGGAGAAGAACCCCACCCACAGTCATCCAGGACTCTTAATACTGTAATATCACACCTCGATCTGTTAGACATTTTTAGAGAAAAACATCGAAAATCCCGACAGTACACATGGGTCAGGGTCTGCAATAACCAGATGTGTACCGCTAGACTAGACAGATTTTATGCTTCAAAAACTCTGTCCCAGATTGCTTCAGTGTGATATATATCCAGTTGGCTTCACAGATCATCACTTAGTAACAGCAGAACTTATCATTTCGCCAGGTGAGCAGGTTAAGTCCTGCTGGCATTTTAACAGCACATTATTGCAAGACAGAACTTTTGAAAGCCAAAGTTTTTGAATTCTTTTGGATTTTTTTTCTTTCTGATTTTGATTCCCTTAAGTTGTGGTGGGAGGTTGGCAAAGCCCAGATTCGTGTCTTCTGTCAGCAGTACACATCCCACTCTTCTGCCAGGGTAAAAACAGCAATCAAAGACCTTGAGTCCGAAATTTAAAACATTGAAGAAGGGCTGAATAGGAACACAGATACCACTACTGGTTCACTGTTATCACAATGCACAGTGTTTGGTGAAGATAGGGGGAGGACTGAGCTGGCCACTCCCTGTACGGCGTGGGGTGAGACACGGCTGTCCCATTTCCGGGCTGCTATATAGTTTAGCTTTTGAGCCTCTACTGTGCAGGTTGAGGGACCGGCTCAGCGGGTTGTCTTTGCCTGGGTCCTGCAGCCTTGAGCATCCCCCCAACCCTTTCTGCTTTTGCGGATGATGTAAATGTTTTTGTGTCCAGTCAGGGGGAGTGAGGCACTGTTGTTGGGTCAGTGGGGGGATCAGGCAATTCCCAGTCTGCCTGGAGGAGGCTGAGGGTGTTGGGATTTTTTTCGGAACTGAGAGTTTTAAATCAAAGAACTGGGAGGGAGTTAAGGAGAAAGTGTGCACTCGGTTGTCTAAGTGGAAATGGTTGCTACCCCAGTTGTCATATAGGGGGAGAGTTTTGGTTGCAAATAATTTGGCCGCCTCAACTCCCTGGCACAGACTTTTAGCTTTGACACCACCGAGGGGTTTGATAGAGGACATCCAGAGGGCCATCCTGGAGTTTATCTGGTCTGGCAAACACTGGGACCAAGGCAGCAACCCTCTATCTGCCTGTAGCTGAAGGGGGACAGGGACTTGTAGACATCCAGTCTAAAATTGCCTCATTTAGACCTGCAGACAGCACAAAGACTTCTGTACAACTATGGTCCAAGCTGGTTGGAAATGGCTCGACTGCTCATGAGGAGAGCTGGTTGCTTGGGCTTTGATAAAACAACTCTTCTTGATGCAGTCGGAGGATCTGGACTATACATGACTAACTTCCTTCTACAGCTCTATACTGCAGGCCTGGCAGATTTTAAAGACTGAACGTGCAACCAATGAGACTCCAGGTGGGGTGGGTGTGGGTATTTTAGGAGCCTTGAAGAAGTCTGCGCTGCTCTGCCACAAAATCTGAGCGCATTTGCGAGAGACCAAACTCTATGTGAACAGTGGAGTGAGGGCAGCGAGTACAGCTTCCCATCTCTGTCTGTTTCCTCAGCTGCTGTCTCTCACAACACCACATCTGGACAAGTTTCAGGATGTAGGAAAGAAGGAACTTCATCAGACCTGTGTCCAAGTCCTTAATCTTCGGTCACTGTCGGGGGTTGGGATGTCAAGGTGGACTGAGTTCTTTGGCCCGGACTCTTCCCCAAAAGGCAGCTGGCGATCCCTGCACAAGCTGCCCGTTGAAAAGCGGACAGCAGACCTCCAGTGGAGGATCGTACATTGGGCAATAGCTACGAACAGATACATAGCGCACATTGATCCTGGGGTTAGGGATGGGTGTTTGTTTTGTCTACGGACTGAAACCCTCGCACATTTGTTTGTTGAGTTGCACAGGTCGGCATCTTTGTTTGATTTACTAAAAAGGTTGTTTCAGGGTCTTGGGGAGACTTTTTCATTTGAACTGTTTATTTTGTGGCCCAAAGTATTCGGCAAAGAAAAAAATCTGTTTGGACATTGTTGAACTTTTTGTCTGGCTCTGCCAAGTTGGCTATTTGGCTGAAGTGCAGAAACAGGGCCCAGGATTCTGGGAGTGTGGAGACGGTGTCGGTTCTGAAGGGTCTATTGAAGGCCCGACTGAGGGTGGAATATGCCTTCTATAAAGTAACGGACAATATGCAAGATTTCAGCCGTGTGTGGGCTCTAGCGGGGGTTTTGTGTTCTGTGGGAAGGGATTATTAATTTATGATCTGCAGAAAGTTTCATGTGTTTTTTGTTTTGTTTTGTTGTTCCTGTTTCTTTTTTCTCTGATATGACAGTAATGTAGTTTTTTCCTTGAAGTGTTTAATAAAGGGACTTTGAAAACGAAAACCTCTCTGGATGTTTGGGTAGTGACTCGGCTGAAACACTCTCCAGCTTCTGTATCTGATTGGTGCTGAAAGTCGTCCTCACTCTCTGATGATTGCCACTGTCAGCTGTGAACTCACACTCATATATAAGTTCAGCTGCTTTCATTTCATCTATCCAACCATGATCTTATTTGCATAAATATACATAATCACTGTGCTTTACTCAGTTCATGCGCAGCTAACTTTCCCTCACACTTCCTCCTTTTAATTGCTTTTCATGCCTCTTTCTTGCTCACATTCATTCACATACAACATCACACAATGTAATTCCCCAAACTGTATTTAGAGTAGATGGAGCATTTAGCATGGAGCTTCCAATGAATAACTAATGAGATGGATATTTGGAATCAGCTTCAAAGAGAATCATCTAGAGAACAGGAGCAAACATACTCCCCAGAGTGTGTTTCATAACTAACTTTAGGAACACCTGATTACACATTTCATCTCTGACTGTGAGAAACGTATGACCTTCTCTTTCTTAGTTTCTGTCTGTGATGTTGCATCATTCATGTTGGAAGGAACATAAAAATACAAGCGTTCCCATTAAGTCTTTAACTGATTGGATTTGTCTGCTATTACATGACATGATTACATGACTGATTTCAAAAGTCAGTGAGAAGTCAGCAGAGAAGAAGAGTAGCTGCTTTACTTTGTACACATTACTTAGTAAATTTCACTTCCTGTTTAACACCCTATTGTGAACAATGTCATGTGTTAAGTGATAACAGGACTGAATACACCTGTAATAATGTACTAACTGCTGAGTGCTCGTGCAATAATGTAATAATTTCTATTGAGTACTCATGTAATAATGCAGTAATAAAGGCTGAGTGTCAGAACATCAGCATGTTCACAGTTTTTAATTCCTCTTGTTTTTATGCCTCTGCGCTGATGACAGCCAGAGCCGGAGGAATATTGTTTTTGGGTTGTCCATCCGTCTGTCCGTCCATCTGTCCATCCCATTCTTGTGGACACGATATCTCAGTAACGCCTCAATGGAACTTATTCAACACAAACATTCACTAGGAATCAAAGATGAACTGATTATATTTTGGTGGTGAAAGGTCGAAAGGTCAAGGTCAGGGTTACCTCACAAAACACCATTTTGGCCTTTTGAACGCAATATCTCTGTAATGCCCCGAGGAAATGTCTTCAAATTTGCTAAAATCATTCACCTGGGCTCAAGAATGAATTCATTAGATTTTTGTGGCTAAAGGTCAAAGGTCAAGGTCACCTCATAAAATGTGGTTTTTGCTACTCGAAGACAGTTTTCTTTTGATAGCACTTTTGCGAATCGGAGTCTTGTGTTGAAGGTGTGCTCTGCTATGATCTGAATTACAGGTGCAACCAAGCTAACGAGAATAAGGGAAATGTTAGTTAAACACAATTAAGTCTGTACATGCCCACACAGTCCTCAGGAGAGATCTAATCAGATCAAATAAGTGAGATCACCTGTGTGGGCTCACCATGAGAGCATTAGAATGACAGTTAAAATATCCGTGAATGTTTTAGTTTTGACACTGGGGCAAATTATACAGTATTCATAATGTCTGCTCGTGCATCCAAATTCATTGCTGTCAAATCCAAATAATTCTTCTGGCATATAAATATTTTCTATCTGCTGTATATTGAATTAATATAGTGTTGAGGACATCACCGCAGGCACAGATCATTCAGACTTTGTGTGCTCATAATCTGATACATACATGAGTGTGTGAGAGACAATGCGTGTCCCTTCTGTAAACCCTCTCTGTAGATCTATAACTGTTACATGACTGAACTGATCTCAGATCTGTGTCATGACAGAAATCAGTCAGTAAACAAAGTTTTTCGGTGTGGTTGAGCACAGAGCATTAAATACTGAGTTATCCTGCTCAGTACCTGATATGACAACTAGATAGAGCCGTTGCACACAGAACCTCCGCAGTCTGTTTGCTGGACTCTCAGAAAATTACAGAGCTTGGAGGGAGGATCTTCAGCATTCGGCATTCTGCTGCTGTGTGAGTAATTGTTTTGTATTTTGGTTGCAGAAGAAAAAATACGCCAGACCATCAGCTGTGACTACAGATGCAGTGTGATTAGTCTCTGTATGACCCACAGGGTGCGGCCTCAGACATGTGGTTCTATGTTCTTCTGCCAGTATCATTGAGGCTAAAACACAAAATACAAAGGTATATTGGATAAGAGTGTCCACTTAATGGACTGTATTTAGTGCTGAAAAGAGTCTTGTAATGTACTTATGTATAAGTGTGAACAGGGACATATTTTGCTTTTTGTGACTTGCTCTGATTGAGCGGTTCTTAAGAGGCCTACCTTGAGTCCAGTCCTCCTGAGCATGCATTTTTGTTGCTACATCGCCGATTGTGAGTGAGTGAGTGATAGAGTTGAGTTTGTGATGAAGTTACACCATTGGATGGCTAAGTATTGGACTTTTCCCTTTGGCTGTTGCTCTGTCAAAATGATTTGGTGCAAACATTTACTATTATGTCATCAGGGGGCATTTACAGTGAATGCACAACAGTTTTCATTTTCACCTAACATCAAATCTAACAACATTAGCTACTTTCCAGAGAAGAGTCACCAGTACTGTCCTGTGAGTGATGGGCACACCTCTCTCTCTGTGTTTACTCTGTTCAGTGGAGTGGCAGTTTGTTACCCAGACGAAGGTGGTGCACTGTGAGAGACAAAAAAAAAGATGATATTCTGTGGATTTCTTTATATTTATGTTGGTTCGGTGCTTTTGTCAGACACTGTCATGGTTTTTGCAGCTTGGAAATAATTTGGAAGTGACTGATGGTTAACATCTAGTCTTAATGGTCTGGGTTTCAGTCACTATTTCAAACTGCAGAGAACAAGGAGGAGCGAATGCTGAATCCCCTGTGCAGGTGTATCATTCTTACATCATACCACTGTTTGAATATGCAGTGGCTGCCTGGTGCAATGTAGAGAGAGCACAACTCATAAAACCAGGTATCCAAAATATTGCCATTAAAATATGCTACTGACTACATACACAATAAATGCACCCACCAACTCTCTGGCCTGATGACACTACATGAAAGAATTGCTGTTTTGGAAAAATAATAGGGTTCTTTGCTCTATTTTTTAATACCTTTTCAATAATGGGGCAATTTTGGTACTGCGTCTTATTGTTAATAGCTCTTTTATGTCCTCTTTTTTAGCACTTCTTATAGGCTACTAATGACACTTATTTTAGAAAAGAGAAAAGAGAGAAGAAAAATATCAATGGAACGCTCCAGTGCACACACGATAAAACTCCTCTCTGATAGCATGAAAATCTTCACTTATGTGACCCGGTCATACACAAGACCCAGAATAAACTGGAGCCAAAGGCCGTTGAACCAAAATATAGATTTATTTAGAATACACGAATACATTTAATGAACAAGCCAAGAAAATAAACAGTGGGGCTGGACTGCACCATAAGGAAGCACAGGTTATAGGATGCATCAGAAAGACAAATGATCACAAATGATGTGGGCAAATTACAAATAAACCTCCACTACCATCACTGCAAACTGAAGTGAATCAAACCACTCAATAAGGCAAACATGCAACATGGCTACTCTACTACTGAGCCATGCACCTTTAACCTTAGCAAAACACCTAACAAATAATAAAAAACATAAATGGCCCATTCAATGGAATAGTTAAGCACTCAAATCTTATCTTATAACATTTTATGGAGCTCTGCCCCCTTGCCTGGGTCCTAATGCAAGCTCCTTGTTCCCATCCCTTCCACACTTACGTCTCCCTGTAGCTGCACTGCATGCTTCAAAGAGCAGACTTCGGCGTACAGCTGCTCCATTCTCCTAAGCAGTCTTGAGTCATCCATGTTGGTAAATGTCACCGGCGGCAGTTCATCCAAGTAATATTCTCCTCACCCTCATTTGTTACTTCGAGGCAGCTCTTTAAGCTGAGACCTCTCTGTGGTCCTTTATGGGAAACGCTCCGCTGCGCAGTCGGACAAAGTTCAAACAATTTTCAGTTCTTTGAGGATGATCTCATCCTGGCTTAATGTCTTCACTTTTACAGCGAGGTGGTGTGCTGTGGTGGAAAGAACATCAGACAACTGTTAACGTTGGATATAAGGTGATTTTTTTGTTAGTTTTTTTTTTTTTTTGATCCAGTGTTGTAGCTTCCTCATATTTTGTCTGACAACACTTCAAACCATTTGTCTTTTCATCTGGACCTCTTCCCGCTACACACTCAACATCCAGTAAACATGATGTAATATGGACCAATGAGCTAACAAAATATACTATGGGTGCCAGCAGTTTGTTCAATTAATAGTGGATACTTTGAAGTGGTGACTGAGTATCTGCCAGAGGAGCTTGTCTGTGTGTTTGTGCAAATGGTGGTGCAAATGTCTATACTTTCCATTCTTTCACATGTTCCAGCTTTGTTCATACACCTGAGGGATGGATTTGGAATAAAGAAAAGTTTCACAGACTCAAGACTAATTCTTTGTTTGAAATCACTTCAAACCAACTGACTTCAAACCGACCGACAGTACAACAAAACATCTATGGATGATGATGATAATGACATGTTAATGAGGCGATTTTATTTCTGTAACATAAATCTTTTAAAATGTAATTTATCAATTTGTAAATTGTTAAAATGATTTGTTATCTGCAAACTGAATTGTCAATACGAACCCTTTTGACATTTGAATCTGATCCACTGGGGTCGTACTGAGAACAAAGGGAGCAGTGGTCCTTTGTTCTCAGTACTAAAGGATCAGAATACAAAAGCAATTTATGAAATTTTAAAAACACAGAAAATCATTAACGTCCTAATGTGAACAGGAGACACGTAATCCAGCATTTGACTCCCGTTATATCGACTTATTTCATAATAATTGCTCCGGATGAGCCTGAACGTTCCACGTGAGACATGTTGTCTTTGGCTGGGTCAGTGTTGATGAGTGATGGAATATGTGGGAAAGCCTCCACTAATTCTGTTAAGAAAATACTGCAGATAATTCACAACGAAAGAAAATATTTGATATAACCATACAATGACTTCATGTGCATTACCTTCTCTCTGAACACAGTTTTTTACAGGTCCTTTACTCCATCTGACATTTGACAGTCTGTCATACAGCGATGAATTTGTCTCATTCTGAAGCTCTGAAATCTGAAATATACAATAATATGGTGAGAGAAAAAAACAAACTGTTTATTAATGTATGTCTTGAATATAAAAGGTCCGGTATGTCCTAATGAATCTAAAGTCCAACTAACCGATTCAGTTGAACTGAGTTTGTTTGTCTAGCGCCTAATAATAACATACATTATACATTATTATTACAAGTTTCCCAATTGAAACGCCTCAACCCTGTTCATACGATCCATCGGAGCTTCTCCTGAAATAGCATCCCCACAGCGACAGACATACCGGATCTCGGTTGTCATGGCTACAATAAAAAAACAATAAAATAAAAAAAGTTTTCTCTGTCTGTTTTGGCTGGGACACACGCACAGCACGCGTGAAAAAGGTGTGTCCGCCCTAACTCGTTAACATGGGCGCCGAAATAAGAATCAACACATTCCGCAGCTGCCACGCTCATCCAGTGTGTTCCTGGCTTAAACCCTCCTAGTTATGGCTGTTTTGGGGGCCTATTCAAACCTTTACAAAGGAATGGAAAGAGAAAAAGAGAGAAAGACAAGTGTTCACCATTCAGGGGCAAACATGAGTTAGCAGTAAAGAAAGAAACTGAGAAATAAAGAAAAGTGTATCAGCAGAGGGAAAGTCATTAATCACTGTGACTGCTCTGGACAGAACTGACTCCACCAGACACTGTGGCTCTGCACTGTGTGGATACTGTCCACACACACACACACACACGCACACACACGCACACGCACACGCACACGCACACGCACACACACACACACAGTTCATATCTCCGTCCTGGATGACCTCAGAGTGACGCCTGTTACTGGGCTCTTACATAATGACCAGGCAGACCAATCAATAATGTCCAGCACAAAGGGAAAAGTGTTGGGTGGAGCAGAGTGGCCTGATGGGAAAATGAGACCGACCTTGATCAGACCTGCCTGAGAGATGGATAGCCAAGACGGGGAAAGGATTGTCATGGCCGTCACTGAATATGACAAGGCATGCTAATTAGACATGACCGGTTAGACAGATTAACAGAGGCGGTGAACTCAGTAGTACTCAAGTTCAGAAACTAAAAAGGTCATGTTCATGTCCTTTATGACAGTTGCAGAAAACACTACACACACAGAATCCAGTGACTCTGTGTTTGAGAGTGGAAGAAAGCTGTCTGCATGTTTGCGTATATGGGTTGATATGTGTATAAGGAGAATGGAGGGAAAGAAGGAGCAGAGGTGGTGTTGGGCTCACTATATATTATTCTTCTCCTTGCTGACCGATGCTGCGCTGTGCTGTTAATTTGCCCTCATAGTAACACTTTAAACCATTAAGAAAGAAGCCTACTACAATTTTACACTGTTTTTTTTTTTTTAAAGTATATTTTTTTGGGCTTTTTATGCCTTTAATGGACAGCACAGTGGAGAGTGACAGGAAACGGGGAGGCAGAGAGAGGGGGAATGACATGCAGTGAAAGGCCGTCCGATGCGGGATTTGAACCGGGGCCGACTGCAGCGAAGACTGTAGCCTCTACACATGGGGCGCCTGCTTAAACCACTACGCTACATGACGCCCCAATTTTACACTGTTAAAGTTGACTGAGAGTTGTTTGCTGAAAGCTAATTCCATTTTAAAAATATATTTTAGAGTTGGTCTTAAATGACAACACAGACATGTAAAATGCTAATTTCAGGTTCTCTGGTGGAATGTCAAGCAGCCATAGTGTTGTGCAGGGTTATTATATGCCATCAAAGTGGATTGATAGCAGTTTATTTTGTAGCCTGAGAAGAAAGTAAACTCTTCAATGAAAATCTGGCTCTCCAAGATGACTTGGGTGAGAGGGTGAGTTTATTGCAGGAAATTCAGAGTAACCAGTTAACCCGCATGTCTTTGGGCTCTGGCAGGAAGCCAGAGCACCTGGGGGGGAACCCAAACAGGCGCAAGGAGAACATGCACCACTAGTACAGTACCACTTACTGTAGGTAATGTACTGACCAAATATGACTATCTCACACAACCCCACGTCAAAAAACCCGAACTATCTCTATAACGTTGAAATTTGAACATACAAAGCAGAAGTAGCTTCAACTCACCTTTGGGCTTGTATTCTGAGCCAGTTTGGTAAACTCTAGCTTAATGTGTCTGGGGGATAATCAAACAAATAGAAAACACACTCCATTTCCACACTCTACATAATTGTTTTTCAGGGAGCCAAATGTGCTTGGCATCACCAAATGTGGAGCACATCTGTCCACAAGGCCTTCACTCAATCAGCGAGGCAACTTTGCTGAATGAAAGAGTGGCAGCAGTTGTGAGTTGTTTTTTGTTGCGCCAGTGAAGGATGCTTCTCACGGCCATCCTTTGAATCCATCTACACTTGTACATGCAAGTTTCTCCTCGGGATGCTATTATTTTCCAGAAGCAGCGTGTGGAAGAAGGCAGGAGATTAACTGAACCGTGTCTGTGTAAAAAAATATTGATTATGTTTGGAGCATTCAGAGAGGATTATTATGGACTGTGGAGAGCCTGAGTGTGTGGCTGAGGACACATTGAGATGATTACAGTCTGTTTATTTTTGGCCACAAAGACATACTCTAAATGCAGGGCCGGTAGCGCAGTGCTGTGTGTGTGTGTGTGTGTGTGCGTGTGTGCGCGCGTGTGTGTGCGTGTGTGTGTGTGTGTGTGTGTGTGTGCTGCAGGTGGACAGAGGAGGAGGGCACAGTCAGCTTTATGGGTGTGAGGAGAATCTGTGATTTCATCTCCATTCTGCATGAGGATGAAGAGACAGGAAGACACAGAGAGCTTTAAAGCGCTCCCACAGGACCTGTAGAGTCGCTGCACTCTTGCTGTTTTTTCAAATGATTCAGCTGTCAACCCGGCTGGCTCAGGATTTTACTTCATCACACAGTGAGCAGGCCTCTTTAGTGTTTTACTGTTACTCTTCATCAGGAGCAGTGACATCATTACCAATTTATATTTAATCTTGGCCTGTGTTATCTTATTGGTTCTATTTAAAGGAGTTTGTTACTGACAGTTTTATGAGTCAGTGTATTTCTCAGCTTGCACTTTAAAGTGGAATTAAATAACATGACACATCAGGTTCTCTCTGCCCAGACAAACTGGTTTTATCCCTCTTCTTTTCAGCCCATCTCATCGCTTCCTCCCTTGTTCATTAGATGGTTCACAGTGGAGGGCGGCTGACTGACAGCTAATATTCACGGCTCTGACATTCATTCCACTATTCTCTGCTCTCTCCTGGATCCCTATGTTCCTGAGGAGGAAGAACAAAGAGGATTTTTCCATTGGCCAGTTGATTTCTTAAAGTTTTTGTCCTTCATCCATGGCAGCGGCTTCAAAAATTACACCATACTCCAGGTTTCCCAAGAGCTTGTGAATCTCTCACCGACCTTGGTTGTCACTGGGAAGTTTTCATTAAGAGGCCTTTTGGGTGCCGAGCAGGGAGTGGAGAGAGCTGCTGTGTGGCTCTGCTTGTGGATGTGTTTTAATCTGTGGACTCCAGAGACTGTTCAAACTAACATCTTACTTCCAAAAAGAACAAACACATTTATATTTAAACACCGTGATTCTTGTGCAGAAGTGTAAGACTTGACAAGCAGCGAGCTACTTATTATGCACCGAGAGGAGCAGCACAAAGCCTTGGGGATCAGGGCTGTTTAAGGAGTTCACTGCAAACTTTTCAGATCAGCTTGAAGGAAATTCAGTGAAGGTCTTACACTGAAAAATATATGCAGTGCAGCTGCTGTAAGGCACATTTATGTCATGCTGAGTGACTTTCTTTTTTTTTTTTTTTTTATCAAAAAGTAAATCGTCTTTGAGTAAATCTCAGGTAAGATGATGCCACACAGATGTAAATGTAGTCATTATTTAATGCTTTATGTATAGTGAAGAGTAAATTAAGTATACATAGGGAGGGAAGGAAGGAGGAACTACAAAAATAGACCCATGGTTCTGGCTGCTTTCTTCTGACCTCTTACCTACACTGGGTATTTTTGGTAATTTCAAACATTTTATTCAAAAACAGCACTGATTTATTATCTAGCAACAACTTGAAATCATTTTGCCTTCAGTAGACATGTGTTTTCATAGTCCTAACAAGACAGAAAAAAACGTATGTGGGTGAAAGTCGTAATACAGAAAAATAAGACAAAGAATTAAATAAAATTAGAATTACCACCTCGTGGTTGTCTGTCTCCACCACTCAGACCAGTTTCAGATTACATCCATGTTTACCCAGGGTCATATAAAATATGAACCATTTGTGTAAAGTTTTGACATAATTTCTCTGAAGTCTTGAATAATGGATAAAAAGAGTTTTCTGAGATCACTTTGACCACCAAAGTCTAATAAGTTCATCCTTGTGTCCAACTGAAGGTTTTCTACCAACTTTGCAGAAATTCCCTCAAGGTGTTACAGAAATATTGCATTCGCAAAGCTAAAACCATTTTTTGTGAGGTCCTCATGACCTTTGACCACTAAAATCTAATCAGTTCATCCTTGAGTCCTAGTGAATGTTTGTGCGAAATTTGAAGAAGTTCTGTCAAGGCATTACTGAGATATTGTGTCCATGAGAATGGGACAGAGCAATTGAGCTGAATGTGTCAGCTGAATGCACACAGCTCATTATCAGAATGAAGACGCTTAAAGATTTGTACTTATCGGATTGGATGGTTTACAATTCAATGCCACGACAGAAATCACAAACAACATTGAGGAGTCACAATATGCTATAAGTAGCCAAACACAAAAGAAAGAGGCAAAGCTCATCAGTAGCCAAGTCGACAAGGACATATGAGATCATTCTCTTATTGTCAAAGTCAAACACAATGAAGTGGATGTGCTTTAACTCTAACTGTCTCTGTGTTTACAGTCTTGGATGAAACACTGATGCACAGCTGGTTTTAGAAAACTTGTCACTTACAGAGCAAGTCTATAAGTCTTTATCCTGATTTACTGACCTTCGGTATGATCTCTGCTTTGTGTGGCAGGCAGCTAAAAGCAGCCCTGACATCCCTCTGCTACACACTAAAGTGCTCATGGCACGTCCTCAGCGAGCTGGGTAGGGTTCACTTGACTTCGCTCTGTTTAAGAAATGAAAGCCCTAAATGACTACATCTTGAAATGTCTAAACAGCTCATCAGTGTACGATCCCACCCTATTTCCAGGTGCGCCAGGCACTGCTAGGCTCATACGTGCCCAAGTGCTCATGGCACATCCTTAGCAAACTGGGCAAGGAACACTTGACTTCACTCTGTATCGTGCTGGCGGAGTAAGAAATGAAAGCCCTAAATACTACGTCTTGAAACGCCTAAACAGGTAATCCGTGTATGCGGAAAACAGGAACTCAAGAACTCAACTATCTTGGACAAATGCCTCTATAATGTTACAGTAAAGATGCTGCTCCAGTGAAAATGTTCATGTCAGAAGTGGGATTCGAACCCACGCCTCCAGAGGAGACTGCGACCTGAACGCAGCGCCTTAGACCGCTCGGCCATCCTGACTACATGAGCCCTCATTGACACCACTTTCCGCAAAAATGTCAGCCATGTTCACTTTGTTGCTGGTTGTCACTTATAGAGCAAGTCTATAAGCACTTTATCCTGATTTACTGACCTTCGGTTTGATCTCTGCTTTGTGTGGAGGGCAGCTAAAAGCAGCCCTGACATCCCTCTCCCCAGCAAGGTTTTATTCCTGCCCCTGGGTCACTCTGAAGTATTCTGAATGATCACTCAAGTGGTTCCATGGTGTAATGGTTAGCACTCTGGACTTTGAATCCAGTGATCCGAGTTCAAATCTCGGTGGAACCTAACTTAAAGCATACAGACTTGTTGTTTAAGATATCCATGCGACAATGTCTCTGTTTCATCTGATCACAAGTGGACAGCTACAAGTACAAGTGTAAACATAACCAACGCATTGTGCATTTATTTAAGATATGAGAACAAACCACATTCCAAGGTGTTCTCCACATCCCTTCAGCAATGTGAACACAAATGTGTCCTGCATCGCCTAATTAACTGATGTCCCCTACCACAGGCTTTAATCCCAACACTCTGAATGCCTTTAAAGTCTTCTATCACTAAACCCTGAATTTCTGCCTTTCATTTGTTCCACTTATTTTCAGCAATAATGTCACAAACTTGTCACAAGGTTGATACTAATTGCGATGCATAATCTTGGCGGTTCATGTGTGGAAGTGTCCCACTATACTCTGCTATGCTATTGTAGTGGTTCCATGGTGTAATGGTTAGCACTCTGGACTCTGAATCCAGCGATCCGAGTTCAAATCTCGGTGGGACCTGGTTTTGAGAAGTTGTACAGGCACTAATGTGGCAGTTAACAGCAGATGTTTATGGATCAATGTATGACCAACAAAGCAGGTCACTATTATACGTGTAGAATATGACAATCATAAGATCTTTGAAACGTAAAAGGTGACAAGACCTCAAAATGTTTCCCCAGGACCTTCCAGGTGTTGCCCTCTACACCAAGACAGGGGAGCTCACAAAGGGAGGAGTGCACCTTCCCATCTAGAGATGTGCCAGAGGCTCTACATCGTTGGAGTCTTTTCACCTCCACTTAAACCACTTCATACCAGGTTTGTGTCTGTTAGACTTCTTTGTTCATGTTTTGTATTGTGTAATCCAAGAATATTTCATTATTACATTTTTAATAATGTATTTCTAGGGACTGGTGCCAACCAGATTGACCTGTTGGAAGGACTGCACAGGTGGAACCAGGACCGTGGTGCTGCAGCCCTATCCTCTGGAACATCTGCTCTACGCAGCTATTCTGGTGACCTGCTTCACTGCGTGAACGAAAATTACCAGAAGCTGTTTGGCAGGAAGGTGGCACCACAGTTCTGCCTGCCCTCCCGTTACACTGGTAAGCACTTGTGAACTCATTGGTAATGTAACTCAGTTTTAAAATCCTTTATTAATTTTATAAACATTTGTAAATGAATCACTTTATGCATATTCTTTCAGGAGAGCTCATCGGGGTGCAGTATCTGTTCCGACAGACTGGTCAGGCGCTGCAGGATATGCACCCTGATTCAGAGGAGACGGCTCAGCTCATCGAGCAGCATGATGTGGAGGACAAAATAGAGGAAGATGTGGGACTCTCTGATATCTCAAATGAACGCACAGTGCTGGAGGTCCCTCATGCTCAATCCTCTCTAACTCAAGGTGGCCATATGGATATCTTTCTGAGGTGGCCTGCAGCGTCTCCTCCACAGCTCCCGGTCCATCCACCCTGCCTCCTGGCACATCCACCCTGGCTTCCAGCACTCTGCCCTGTACTTCATCTTCTGTAGCTGGAGTTGATATTCAAGCTGAAGATGAAGATAATGGTAATGCAGGGACAGACATTCAATTGTTTGAAGTCAATCAAAACACCCTCATCCAGTGGCACAACAGCAAGAACAAGAGGGAGGGGCTCGCTGTGCTGGTCCAGGGTACTGCATTGCCTCCAGCCCTCCCTGTGTCTGCACAGCTTCTTCAGGAGGCAAGAGTGCTCCCGGATGAACCCATGCAGGCAAGGGAGAAACATCAGTACCGGCTGCCAACGAGTACAGCAGGCACAACAGAGGGAGGCAGCAGTTAGTCTGTGCCCACGTCCCATCTTGCCAAGGGGACCGGTGATGGGGCAGTTGCTTGCTACACCCTCAGCACCAGGACCATTTCTTGCACCTCAGGTTGTCACACCAGCTGGAGTGGTTCAGTTAGTCCTTTCTGGGGCAGCTGGTCAGGGCACCAACCCACATCCCAGTTCACCTGCCACAGTGGAAAGTGGGGCCACCCTAAAGAGGCCGTATAGACGAACTGTCCAGGCAAACACTTGCAAGAAGTGTGGGCAGTTCCGCACTGCTGAGACTAGACACAGTCAGTGGCGTGGCGGGGTGTATTGTCCAGTTACTGAATCACAGCCAAAAGACCAATGGCTGGAGGAAATGAGAAAGGTTTCTAAACAATAATAATGTAAAATGTTTTGTAAATAGTTCATTTTAAATCATTTTATTGTAAATTGTTTAAAAAATTGTTTATAAAAGTATTGATATTTTATCCTGTTGAATGTAAAATATGAAAAAAGATTTGTATTTGAAGTTTTTGCATTCTGCTTTAATTATATGATTCGTGTTCTGTTTTAATGACATTGTTCAAAAGTCTGTCTTTGATTCTGCTTCTGTAAAGAAATAAAACTGGTTTAAAGCAATTTACAACCAGTGTTTTTGTTGAAAACAGCACAACAACAACAACAGCAATAATGATAACAACAATATGATGCATATAATAATGATGATGATGACAACACTCAATCATAGTAACATGGTATGCTATTTACAAGTTAAATAACAGACACATGAAAAAAAATATGAAACATACAAAAACAAACATGCATATAAGAGGAATTTCAAGTTGTAAATATGGGAGGTGGTCTCTGATATCCATGAAGAAAATTTTCAGAATGACGGTCAGCAATGCAAAGATCTGGTACCCAGGTCATGTGATGAACCCCGTGCAGTGTCCAGTCCTTTTCTTCAGGTAGGTGGGAAAAGAAAAAAGAATCATTACACTAAAGGAAATATATGTTTATGAAATATAAAGAAATATGTATAAATTATTTCTTAACATGAAAATATCAACATTTCTAAAAGATGCAAGATGATCCTTGCATGTAGATAAACAATTTAAGGATTTTGATACAGATCGAAATAGAGCATTTTTACAGTCGCGGGTTCGAATCCCGTCCATGGGCTGTCCAAAACATTTAAAAACATGAAAAGCTTGCTACTTGTCTTCAGGCAGCAAGAAATGCCTCCATCAAGTAGTCATGGATATAAAAAGTTCACTTCATTTCTTTCTTTCTTTCTCATTTTTCCCTTTTTTTCCTCCTTCCCCCTTCTCCCCCCTTTTTGACGGACGAATGTTCCCCAGCAGCGACCTGAACGTTGGAAATGTTGGAGAAATATTGGACGCGAGAGCCAATCACGTTCGCGGGCCCCAACATTCGTCAGCCAATCGGCGTCGTGGATTCTTCCTGCAGCGCCAACATTTCCAACATTTGACCAATCACGGCACAGAAATGTTGGAGCAGAAAGGCACGTTTTTTCTAAGGGGGGCGTTCACCAAACCAGTTAGCCGGCTAAGTCATTCGGAAAGTCATTCAAACGCTAGGAACACTTTGCACTGATTTATCGACATGGTGAGTATATTTACACATTTATCACAGTGCCATATGATAAAACTTTAAGTGTAAAAATAATTTACTGTTGTGTCATGTTGTCATGTTTATTTATTAGGCTATTTACGTTACAAACGCGCTCCGTTATATGGTTTGAATTTCGTACGTCCTGTAAGTGTCAGCCGACGAAGGCTAATATTATCTATTAAGTCAGGTCAAAGTTTTATGAAATCATAACAGAGTTATCTTAAGTGGGTTTTTGGCGGGTTATCTGTGAATACAGCGAATGGTGAGTATTTACATATTTATCACAGTGCTGTTTTACGTAATATGCAAGTGAAGTGAATGTCATTGTGTCATGCTGCCATTTTGATTCACTTAGGAATCTACAATGACGAAATTTTCAGTTTTCACCTGGAAAGCACTTTTATGCTACCACTGGGATTTTATAGGGTTATTACAATATTAAAAGGCCCATGAACCTGCCCTCATTGTCATGCACTTATGTTGTTTTCATGCATTTTAAAAATGTTCATGCATTTATGTCACCAAAGGCACTGTCTTCAAAATCAAAATCCCACAAGGTGATGACAGACTCAGAGCGGATGCCACGCCTGAGGAAGTTTGCAGGCGCTGGGGCCTGGCCTGCCAGCCAGGGAAACAGGCCAGCTCCCAGGCAGAAGAAGTGGCATGACCTGTATCAAAAGGTGTATATACTATATATACTCTCACAATAACTTTTACTCTTATTATTACTTGTATTAAATACAATAAAAGACAAGGTTCCTATGAATTAATAAACATGTTATGAGCATCATCATTTACATCTTAGAATCATTTACATCTCAACTCTAAATACACGAATGAAAAGCAATGATTTAAGC
The DNA here is from genome assembly GCF_021018895.1 of Seriola aureovittata. Taxonomy (NCBI): domain Eukaryota; kingdom Metazoa; phylum Chordata; class Actinopteri; order Carangiformes; family Carangidae; genus Seriola; species Seriola aureovittata. The sequence goes on from NC_079385.1 coordinate 5,394,907, forward strand.
TGTCTGAAATTCAATCAAATGTATAACTGTTATTTTTAGATTGAGAAGTGTCCATGGATGTCACATGGACAGAGATCTTTGTTGGGTGGTGTGAGGACATGTACGTGTGGATTCCACACTCAGAAGGTAACACTGGTGAGTTTACAACTCAAGTAGTGTGTGCATACATATGTTCACAAACTAATTAGTTGCATGTCTACTCTGTCATAAAGGAACAGCCAGCTGCAGCAAATGTTGCACAGGGCAACAGACGACGAGTCCAGTTCTCCATGGTGCCACGGAGCAACAAAGTTCAGCAGGCGGCGAGGTTCATAAGAAGCAAACAACACTGAATTTGTCAATGGTATTATATATCAGTGTATATTTATAAAAGGTTCACAAACTAATTAGTGATGTTTCTACTCTATCTTACAGCAACAGTCAGCTGCAGCGAATATTGCCCAGGGATCCACAGGGCAACAGACAGCAACAGCAAGTCCTGTTCTCCATGGCGCCGTGGATCAACAAGGTTCAGCTGGCAGTGATGTCATTAATAAGCGACCAACATTGAATTTGGCAATGGTATTTAGAAAATTATTCACACTCTTCACAAATTGACTATAAATATTTTGTTCACTGAATGATAGTTTGACAATATAGCCCTCTCATGACATGGCCCTTTGCTTTGTTGCCTTTCAGTTTAACAAGCCAAGATTTGGTGGTGCGCATGTCGCGGCAGCAAAGCCAAACCTCGGTGCTGCCAGAAAAGTAACAAAGGTAATTATAAATCAAATAGCAACTGTTTAATTTGAGTTTTTAATACAAGTTACTTAGACTGAACAGACCCAAGTCACCGATCCCACCGAGCCAACCACCAGTTCTCCAGCCAGCATTGCTGTCCCAGTAAGTAATGATACAACCCACTTTTCAAATACAGTTTAAGTATTTGTATTTCTACACATTATTTTATGCAAAGGTATGAACAGTATCAAAAGCTCTTCATATCAGAAATGACACATGAAACCTCAAAAATATTGGCTGTATGAAATAATAATTTAAGGTTTGATTGTGTTGTAAATTGTGATTTCATTTTAACAAATGTTATTCTCTTACAGGCTCCAGTCCCTGAGACAGTTCAAGCTTCAGTCCCTGTCCAGAATCCCACTGCAGTGTGTGCCTCTGTGCCTGTAAGTAATATATCATTTCCCCGGCGAAGTTTTATTGCTGCCCCTGGGTCATATTGAGGTATTCTCAGTGGTCTTACAAGTGGTTCCATGGTGTAATGTTTAGCACTCTGGACTTTGAATCCAGTGATCTGAGTTCAAATCTCGGTGGAACCTAGCTTAAAGTTGCAATATAGATACACTCAAAAAGCATACAGACTTGTTTTTTAAGATATCCATGTGTCTCTGTTTCATCTGATCGAAAGTGGACAGCTACAAGTACAAGTCTAAACATACCCAACACATTGTGTATGTAGTTAAGATCTGAGAACAGACCACGTTCGAAGGTGTTCTCCACATACCTTCAGCAGTGTGAACACAAATGTTTCCTGCATTGCCTCATTAACTGATGTCCTCTACCACAGGCTTTAATCTCAACACTCTGAATGTCTGTAAAGTCTTCTATCCCTAACCCCTGTATTTCATTTGTTCCACTTATTTTCAGCAATAATGTCACAAACTTGTCACATGGTTGAAGTGCTGAAGTGTCCCGCTATACTCTGCTAAAGTAGTGGTTCCATGGTGTAATGGTTAGCACTCTGGACTCTGAATCGGGACCTGGTTTTGAGAAGTTGTACAGGCATTAATGTGGCAGTTAACAGCAGATGTTTATGGATCAATGTGTGACCAACAAAGAAGGTCAGTATTATACACAGAGAATATGACAATCATAAGATCGTTGACATGTAAAAGGTCAGGGATGTCAGGATGTTTCCCCTGAGAAAATCTCTCCACAGGATTCCCAAACTGTCCATGCATAATGACGTGAACAGTCCTTTGTTTGAAGGCGATGAAATTAGTGCATGTGACTGGCCATGAGTATCACAAGCTGTAACATGCCCATCTGTAATGTAGGTTATGATAATGTTTTTTATATCTGATCCCAGCCAATTTGTTTGCCAGGTGCTGCTACACACTAAAGTGCTCATGGCACGTCCTCAGTGAACTGGGTAGGGTTCACTTGACTTCGCTCTGTGTCACGCTGCCAGATTAAGAAATGAAAGCCCTAAATGACTACATCTTGAAATGTCTAAACAGCTCATCCGTGTACGATCCCACCCTATTTCCAGGTGCACCAGGCACTGCTAGTCACATACACGCCCAAGTGCTCGTGGCACATCCTTAGCAAACTGGGCAGGGAACACTTGACTTCACTCTGTATCAAGCTGGCGGATTGAGAAATGAAAGCCCTAAATACTATGTCTTGAAACGCCTAAACAGGTGATCCGTGTATACGGAAAAAAGGAACTCAAGAATTCAACTATTTTGGACAAATGCCTCTATAATGGTACAGTAAAGATGCTGAAAATGTGAAAATGTTCATGTCAGAAGTGGGATTCGAACCCACGCCTCCAGAGGAGACTGCGACCTGAACGCAGCGCCTTAGACCGCTCGGCCATCCTGACTATAGGAGCTCTTGTTGACACTACTTTCCAGGAACATGTCAGCCATGTTCACTTTGTTGCTGGTTGTCACTTGCAGAGCAAGTCTATAAGCATTTTATCCGTATTTACTGAACTGCCACAGGCTTTAATCCCAACACTCTGAATGCCTGTTAAATCTTTTATCTGTAACTCCTGGATTTTTGCATTTCATTTGTTCCATTACTTTCAGCAATAATGTCACAAACTCGTCACAAGATTGATACTAATTGCAATGCATAATCTTGGTGGTTCATGTGTAGAAGTCTCCTACTATAGTCTGATACAGTCGTGGTTCCATGGTGTAATGGTTAGCACTCTGGACTCTGAATCCAGCGATCCGAGTTCAAATCTCGGTGGGACCTGTTTTTAGGAAGTTTAACAGGCACTAATGGGGCAGTTAACAGCAGATGGTAATGGATCAACATATGACCGATAAAGCAGGTAACTATTATACTTGGAGAATAATGCAATCATAAGATCGTTGACATGTAAAAGGTGAAAAGACCTCGAGATGTTTCCCCTGAAAAGATCTCTCCACAGGATTCCCAAACTGTCCATGTGTAATGACGTGAAGAGTCCTTTCTTTGAAGGGGATGAACGTAGTGAATGTGATTGGCCATGATTATCACAAGCTGTAACATGCCCATGTGGCATGTAGGTTATGAAAAAGTTTTCTATCTGATCCCAGCCCATTTCCAGGTGTGCCAGGTGCTGCTACGCACAAAAGTACTCATTGCACATCTTCAGCTAACTGGGCAGGGAACACCTGACTTCACTCTGGCGGATTAAGAGATGAAAGCCCTAAATGCTACATCTTTAAATGTCTAAACAGCCGAACCGTGCATGATCCCACCCTATTTCCAAGTGCTCTACGCGCTGCTAGGCACAGACACCCCAAGTGCTCATGGCACATCCTTAGCGAACTGGGCAAGGAACACCTGACTTCACTCTGTCGCACTGGCGGATTAAGAGATGAAAGCCCTAAATGCTACATCTGGAAACGCGTAAGGTGGTGATCCGTGTATGAGGAAAACTCAGGAGCTCAACTGTTTTGGACATCATCTCTACAATGTTACAGTTCAGATGCTGCTCCTGTGAAAATGTTCATGTCAGAAGTGGGATTCGAACCCACGCCTCCAGAGGAGACTGCGACCTGAACGCAGCGCCTTAGACCGCTCGGCCATCCTGACTCTATCAGCACTCTTTGACACTACTTTGCTTCAACATGTCAGCCATGTGCACGTTGTTGCTGGTTGTCACTTATAGAGCAAGTCTATAAGCATTTTATCCGTATTTACTGACCTTCGGTATGATCTCTTCTTTGTGTGGCGAGCAGCTAAAAGCAGCCCTGACATCCCTCTCCCGGGCAAGGTTTTACTGCTGCCCATGAGTGCTCGTGAGATATTCCCAGTGCATTTTAGTGGTTCCATGGTGTAATGGTTAGCACTCTGGACTTTGAATCCAGTGATCCAAGTTCAAATCTCGGTGGAACCTAACTTAAAGTTGGAATATAGATAAACTTGGAAAATATACAGACCTGTTGTTTAAGATATCCATATGACAATGTCTCATTATCTAAGCCCAATTGGACAGCTAGAAGTACAAGCGTAAACACACCCAAGACACATTGTGGATGTAGTTAAGATCTGAGAACAGACCAAGTTCGAAGGTGTTTGCCACATAGCTTCAGCAGTGTGAACACAAATGTGTCACAAGGTTGATACTAATTGCGATGCATAATCTTGGTGGTTTGTGTGTCGAAGTCTCCCACTATAGTCTGATAAAGTTCAAATCTCGGTGCGACCTGGTTTTGAGAAGTTGTACAGGCAGTTAAGAGCAGATGTTTATGGATCAATGTATGACCAACAAAGCAGGTCACTATTATACACAGAGAATATGACAATCATAAGATCTTTGACATGTAAAAGGTAACAAGACAAGATATGACTTGTATTAAATACAACAAAAGACAAGGTTCCTATGAATTAATAAACATGTTATGAGCATCATCATTTACATCTTAGAATCATTTACATCTCAACTCTAAATACACGAATGAAAAGCAATGATTTAAGCTGTCTGAAATTCAATCAAATGTATAACTGTTATTTTTAGATTGAGAAGTGTCCAAGGATGTCACATAGTGTGTGCACACATATGTTTACAAACTAATTAGTTGCATGTCTACTCTGTCATAAAGGAACAGCCAGCTGCAGCAAATGTTGCACAGGGATCGGCAGGGCAACAGACGACAGGTCCAGTTCTCCATGGTGCCACGGAGCAACAAAGTTCAGCAGGCGGCGAGGTTCATAACAAGCAAACAACACTGAATTTGTCAATGGTATTATATATCAGTGTATATTTATAAAAGGTTCACAAACTAATTAGTGATGTTTCTACTCTATCTTACAGCAACAGCCAGCTGCAGCGAATGTTGCCCAGGGATCCACGGGGCAACAGACAGCAACAGCGAGTCCTGTTCTCCATGGCGCCGTGGATCAACAAGGTTCAGCTGGCAGTGATGTCATTAATAAGGGACCAACATTGAATTTGGCAATGGTATTTAGAAAATTATTCACACTCGTCACAAATATACTATAAATATTTTCTTCACTGAATGATAGTTTGGTCTTTCAAGTGGTTCCATGGTGTAATGGTTAGAACTCTGGACTTTGAATCCAGTGATCCGAGTTCAAATCTCGGTGGAACCTAACTTAAAGTTGGAATATAGATACACTCAAAAAGCATACAGACTTGTTGTTTAAGATAT